>NC_092096.1:29038123-29338123 GCF_045679555.1 Salvelinus alpinus
AAAGTATTTAATTAATCGGAAAAAGTTCAAATTAATCGGAAAAGTTAATAGAAATAATATCTTTCGAATTATATATGTTATAATTGCCATTCCAATTATATCAGGAGCGCCTGAATTACTAGTATATTGTCCCCAAAGGAAACTTCTGAAATATTTTGCCAAAGTATTTAATTAATTAAATTAGCGAAAAGCAATAATATTTTTTATTATAAGTACCTAAAACTGTCATTCCAATTATAACAGGAGCGCGTGAATATATTCGTATATTGTTTCAAAGAGATAAAGCTGAAATATTGTTGGAAAACGAAAATAATTCATCGAATACACGGCAATAAAATTCTTTGTCCACGCGAGTCGGACACGAGACTGGGGGAGGTTAGAGGAAGAAAATACATCGCTGGTTTCGATCAGTGACGGGCTAAAGTATACAAAGATAATAATAGACCCAGACATAGCTTAACGACAAAATGACCACGACTATCGTCCCCAAACACAAATTCAACGAATATTTAGATCAGAGAATGAAAGACAGAGCAGGCGGGAGATTACATTACAAACCCGTTAAAAGAATTTGGGAAGAAGTGAGGCTGAAATGGACGCAAGCCGGTTTCCTTAGTGGAGTCTCCCCATCAAAAGGGCAGCTCCTCACTATGGAGAAAGAATTAGGGGAAGCAGTGAAGGAAAAGATAGAAAGTGAAGCTGAAAAGAATAAGAGTCACTTATTTAAAAAGGAAGGAACAAAGCAAAGGGAAAGAGCAGAGGCTGAGCTGAAAATAGGAATTTGGGCAATTGAAGAAATTAGAAGAGCACTCCCTTACAGGAAACCTGATACGATGGGGGTGGGCACTGGAGCACCAACTGACACCAAAGAGGGCAGGCCCAACAATAATGATGCCCCACCTACCACCACAGCAGCCCCATCGGCCCCAATCCATCTCAGGGGCACTGTGGGGTTAATGGCAATTCCCCAGGCTCAGTTCAACTCCCATGTGCATCACCACATCACCCAATACAATAAGGATAAGGGAGGGGCTGAACCACAAATCCAGTCCCTACAGGTACAACTTTTGAAACTACAATTGAAAGAGGCCCAGAAAGGAGAGAAACCCAAGAAACAGATGGTGGCTGAAGACCAACAAGAAATCTCACAAATTATTGAAAAAACTGTTTCCCGAATGATACAGCAACAACAACTACCCAGCTTCACCCAGCAGGGACCAACTATACACCCACCCCAGGAGCAGCCATTCCAACTGCCGTATGCCTACCCGCTTCAGCCATACCCTTCGTCGGAACCACCACTACAACCCTACTACCCACTACCACAATCAAACTATTCACCCACATGGGGACAGCCCCAGAGGTACTCTGGATCTTATGGAAGCTGTCATAATTGTAAACAAGCTGGGCACATGGTGCGACAGTGTCCGCACCCAATAACCCCGGCCCAAAGCCAGTTTCTGGCCAAAAGGGGACGAGGATACGCCCCTAGACCAAGGGGAAGTCAGGCCAATGATGTATCAACCACGTGCGGCCCTTCAACCCGCATACAATCACCCCAATCCAGACCCGAATCAGCAATCACCTCCCCCTTTTCAGGGCATGGCTGACGAATATGCCCCATGGCCCTGAAGCTGCTCACCACTAACCTACACTCATCATTGTCCTGGACTACTGAAGCATCAAAGGCTTTTGCACTCTTGAAAACAGATCTCTAAGTGGCAGTAGCCCTAACAGCACCTGACTAAAAAAAAAAAAAAAAAGTTCCATCTGGATGTTTCTGAAAAGGAAGGATTTACATCATCCATCCTTTTCCAGAACCTAGAGGGGGAGAGTAGAGTGTTGAGGTATCACTCCTCCAAACTGGACCACATTGAAGAAGGGCAAACCACATGCTCCAGGTATGTGGCTGCAGTGGCAAAAGCTATTGGAAAAACAGCCCACATGATAATGTGCCATCCATTGGAAATCCACACCCACCATGGGGTTGCAGCATATCTGATGAGCAAAGAATTCACGTTCAGCGCTGAAAGGAAGTGGCTGCAAACCGAACTCATGTGTATTGTTTAATGACAAACGCTCCATGTACCAATAGGGTCGGATGTGTAAATGTCAACTGATTAATGGATGTTGTTTAATGATGGGGTTAGTGTACAGGCCACAATCTCATAAGTCTCGTGGAACGCGCCAATCAAATGTATGTGCAGGTTTGAAGTTGATTTGGGTTAAAGTCCTGCCCCTGGCGTTGCTGGCCATGATAGCCTCTCCAGGTGCAGGCACCCATCTCTCTCCTCATGAGACAATGGCTGGAGGAGTCATGCTGGGTTCACCAAGGGAGGGAGGTCATATGCCCGCCCTTGATGTATAACAAATTGTAATGTCTGATAATTGACGGAACTTTCTGCAGCTCTCTCCAAACAGATTCACAAGGTCCAAGAAGGGGAGCTGACGAGAGATCCGGCACCACGGAAGGTAAAAATTGGTGACTGGGTGGGGTAAAAGTCCACAGGAGAAAGTGGCTAGAACCCAGGTGGACTGGACTGTACGAAGTGAGGGAAGTTACTTCACACTCAGTCCAGGTCAAAGGTAAATCAGGCGCACCTTGGCACCACCTCACACATTGCACTCCAGCCCCAATCCCTTCTAGAACACTGACAGAAGTCAGAGCTGATTTAAACAGCTTAAATTCGATTCCAAATGAAGACATTCCTGACTCAGGTGATGCGGAATCAAACTCCGCCTCCCCTGATAAAGGAACCTCGCCCAGTTAGAGGGATATTTCTCCCTCCCTGGGCAAGGCTAGGGATATCTGGCCCCTTATTTGTGATATTCCTACTGATATTTGGGGTGTCCCTGGGCACTTTCACATGGTTAATAGAATAACTATAACCGGATCCCCATGGATGTATGTCACGGACACTCTAGTCTAACTAGGGAATAATAGATAAAAAAATTACAAAATTAAAATAAAATTACAAAATTTAGAAAACAATAGTTAAAATAAGAAACTAATATGGCTCAAATTGAGAAGGTTGAATAAGAGTGGGTGGAGAGCTGTGCAGAGAATGGACAGAAGATGGCAGTATTGCAGCACCCAATGGTCTCCCAGTCGACGGGGGGCCTGGTTGAATGCTGGTGACATAATTTTGTTTTTTGGAGTAAACATTAAGGTTAAGGGTTTCCGTGTTCCCAGAGATAAGATATCTTAAAAGAATACACTCATATTGGAATAGGAGTTTTACTTTCTGAGTTTTATTTAGGCAAGGGACTTTGAGAAGATAAAGGGTTCTTTTGGTATGTCTAGATATGGAACACGAATGTAGGTGTAACCTTTTGGCCTATTTTCTGTTTTCGTTGCATTTTTCCGGTGACTTGATCACTCACGGGGAAAATGTAGTGAGAATAATGAAGTTGTGTCATTGGGGATACTAGTTTTGAGGTAAATTGATTATAATAGATTTTATAACTCTTGACCATAAGGTAAGCAGTTGTATTGGCCATTAGAAGATAGAGATAGGTTAATTAAGGTTATGTTAGGACTTTAGAGATTGACACTATAAGACCTGTTGTTATTTTTAAATCCATGCAGATAAAGTCAAAACAGTGAGACACTTAGTTAGTATTGTAAAGGAACACATAGTTGTTATTGACTATTATTAGAAAAAGGCAGACAGATGGGTCTACCCCGCACTGTTGAGACCTTGAAGGTTTGAGAGCAGAGTGGGGAGGGTGGACCAGGAAATGAGCAAGGTAGGCTGTGAAATAAGATAGGAGAGAAAGGGGTTAACATATATAAGCAGCACAGATACATTTCAAAGTAGATAAGACACTTGACAGAGAATTGGAAAAGAATAGATATGAATGTACGCCCAAGGGAGAATTGGATATGCGGCGAATGAATGGGGCGTTTCCATATTATAATGTACTAAGTCATTATTTAGAGTAGGTAAGGTTGATACCTGGCCAGAGCCAGGTATCAAACGGGGGAGGGGTACATTGTGGTCTAGGATAGGATGGGGCCTATTGGAAAATAAACTAATGTAAAATTCAAAATTATAGCTAACAAATAGGTATAGAAGTTAAATATATAATCAGATAAAACAAATGAGAAACTGGTGGTTAACCAAATCTGTATGTCCAGGATTTTATGCGTTGCAGGTGAATTAAAGGAGAAGGTGATTCACTCGACCTGGGGGCATATCGCACTTGGAGGGTGAGACACACTGACACTGCCGAATGATCACAGAGTTAAGGAGAAGAACTGTTGCTAATAAAGCTCGGGGGTCAACTCCTTAATGAAAATTCCCTGACCCCGACCTTTCCTCACTGTGTACGTTCATAGAAGTGAAAGTGTTGTTTGACCTCTGGCTGATGATGTGTTCTTTGGGAGAGGGTGGGGTTTTACAGGACTGCTTGTAGTCCTGAGCTGTCTGATTAGGATACGATGGGGATGTTACCATCGCAGTGTTGCCAGAACCACCACCAGTTCCAACAGACCAGGTTCAGCCGGTCTCCTCCACCACTTCAAGACCAAGTCCCACGCCATCACCTAAGCTCTCCAATCTGGTACAGATAATAAATATAAAAGACATCTCAGATAGTGACCAATTGGGGACTTAAACTGAATATGAGGAAAGGGAGAATATGTGGTTGGCCTACAAAACAATAAATAGAAAGGACTGTGTCGTATGTGGACAAGCCAGACCTATTCTGGCTGCTCACCCATTTGTCCTAAGTAATGGGGAAGGTTGGATGTGCATATTGGAAAGTTCAAGCCAAATTCAACCCGGTGTAAAACTCTGAGTCTTGTGTTCCCAGAAGTACCTCCCCAGAAGGTACCGTGGGGAGTTAAGGCATATGGAGGATGTTACAGCTGTATCACTGGTACAGGTAGGGGTGTGGACTATGGGAGGCTCCCTACTACAAACTGCATCACTAATGCCACTATTAACTAGAGGTGTTGCTGATGTATGGTGGATGTGTGGACCTGCCAGGCGGTTGACCCCATTTTGAAAGGAAATTGTCGTTGCTCATGTGTTTTGGCCAGTCTGATACCACCATTGCCTATTATTGAGGTTATAGCTAATCAACTTCTGGGAGCTGCACATGACACAGAGACTCGGTACCAACCCAGGAGACGGCAGAAACGTGACGCTCCTTGGTCCGAGGGTACAGATAACATGCACACCAACCTGTTGGGGGTCCCAATAGGGGTCCCCCACGAATTCCAGACATTAAACAGGAATGATGGCCTGTGGCATCTGATGCCCATCATTGGCCCAGCTATTGTTGATGCTAAAACAAAAGGTCTGGATCAATTATATCTACTATAATTAATGATGATTTGTTAAACACACCCACAAAGGACTTACAGGGATGGCTGAACAATTGGATGCTACCTCTCAAACCAGTAGACACAATAGACTAACACTAGACATAAGTCTGGCCAACCAGGGAGGTGTATGTAAAAAGATTGTAGAACAGTGTTGCACGTTTGTTCCTAACAATACTAGTCCGGATGGGAGCATTTCAAAAGCTCTGAGTGGGTTGGCAAGGTTATCAGTGGAGATGAAGGGTTTTGCAGGTGTGGAGGAGAGTGGACTGTTCCCCTGGCTGGGTGGTTGTTTTGGTAAGTACACTGCAATGATGATTACTGGATTTCTGACAATAGTTGTTGTTTTTCATTTCTGTATTGCCTGTATCATACCTTGTTTGAAGAAGTTTGTTACAGATGTGTAAGGGGCCTCTGGTAAGATGCCGTTGCTTGATGCTCCAGTTGGAGAGGCTGATACGAAAACAAGCTTCCGCAGGAGAGTGGGCTGACAGAGGAGGACCCTTGGTTTGCTGTAGTTGATGTTGTTGAATGAATAAAAAGTGATGTTTGTCCTCCCTGTTGTGAAGGTTTGAAGTTCCCGGGTGGCGACGAGCCCACCTGGTACAGGTTGTATAGAGGGATGGGCCTGAGGGTTTAACATATTCTCGTTTTTTTGGTTTACTAATGTGTGGTTGGCCACTCCAGGTGTAGTTATTGGAGTGGTCTCCTTTTTGGTCCTTGCTCATTTACGACTCAACTTACATTGATGCTATTGGTGTCCCTAGGGGGTGCCAGATGAATATAAACTGGTGGACCAAGTGACAGCTGGGTTTGAATCTTCTGTCTGTTGGTGGTGAACAGTTAGTAAAAATGTGGACAGAATTAACTACATTCATTTTAATGTCCAGAAACTGGGCAATTGGAATCAACAAGGCTTTGAGGCGGTCCATGGACAATTGGCAGCCACATCCCTGATGGCATTTCAAAATAGAATCGCGGTGGATATGTTATTGGCAGAACGGGGGGGGGGTCTGTACTATGTTTGGTGAACAGTGTTGTACTTTCATTCCCAACAACACGGCTACGGATGGGAGTCTGACTGTAGCATTGGAGGGACTTCGTACCCTTAATGGTAAGATGAAACAGCATTCTGGAGTGGACACTTCTATGTGGGACTCATGGATGGATGCTTTTGGTAAATATAAGACGTTGGTTTCCTCTATCCTAGTATCTATTTCCGTTTTTGCAGGCATTCTTGTACTTTGTGGATGCTGTTGCATTCCATGTGCGCGGACGCTTGCTAGCCGTGTTATCACTGCTGCCATAGACCCTAATCAGGAAAGGGCCCAAATGTTCCCATTGCTTGATGATGGGGAAGCTGGACCTGTCTATCTATTTGAGGACTAAGAAACTTTTATGTCACGTCTCTTGTGAGACGTGAAGAGGGGGAATTACAAAATTTGTCCTCTGACAAATTTTATCCCATAGCTTTGTTTTTTGTTTTTTTTCTTTTATGTCATGTCTCTTGTGTGATGTGTAGAGGGGGAATTACAAAATTTGTCCTCTGATAAATTTCATCCCATAGTTTTTGTTTTTTACTTTTATGTCACGTCTCTTGTGAGACGTGAAGAGGGGGTTTTGTAAGGAATTGTATTAGATATTGGTAACTTGTTTTAACAACTTCTCAACTTTAGCTATGGTTGACACAATATACACACTCCCTCTTTCTATTGGACATATGCTGGACTCATTGGACACATGCACGACACCCACAACTTCCCTCCCCCATGACAATCACTCAGACACTCACAACTCAGGGTTGGAGCTCCAGACAACGAACAATCTCAGGAACCAATGGAACGTCGACATCAGGCCGAACAGGATTACCCACGACCCAGATCGACCAATCGGAAGGCCAGACTTCAGATCAACCTACTTTGCTAGTTGTCTATATAATCTGTGTGTACTGTGTAGAGCGCTCTCTTCCGGACGATTTCATACAAATCAGACAGAAAGAGCCGTGCTGCACGCTTTGCCTAATATCTTTACACTTGAATAAAACGGCCTTATTATACAATTATCCACCTCGTCCTATGTCTCCACTTGGTCTCCTGTCTCAAGTAAAACGAATTATCAACACTGGCTAGATGGAAATTGTTTTTAATGCATTATTACGATACCTGGGTTACGAAAATGTAATCTATTGTAATGAAAGAGCAGGGTGCCGTTCTCGAACCCTCGACCTTCTAGCCCGAGGTCCGGCGCGCTATCGACTGTGCCGCAAAAGCATGCTCGTGCGGCAGAGTCGATTTCCGCGCTTATAAACCCAGGGTCGTTACACTATATTAAACTCATTGTCTTCATTTTCAGGATAGCCTGACCTACAGTGATAAACTGCAAAAAAAACTTTCCCTAATGAGTTATAGGATTACGAAGACAAGACATCTTTAGAAAAACACTGTAGGTTGTTGCATGTTCAATTATTTCATATAAGTAATTACTTTTTTTAATCAGTTATCCAAATGAAATTAATTTGAAAGTGAACGTGTTGAATGAAAATGCATCCACAATTGAAGGTTTTTGGAAACTTTATGCAGCGCGCGCAAACAATGGTAACCGTACCCACTCCTTCTCCGAGAGCGTCTAGTCAACAAAGATAACACACCGACGTGAAGGCGCTCCAAAATCATTTAGTTCTTCGTATTACCTACGTTTTACATATTTTAGTCGGCCACTGTCACTGTCCATCATACAACATACAACTTCCATGTTCTGCCATTGCCTATCGACGACTGCGAGATTACAACAGCCAATTGGTTGCGTTCAGTCCGAGGGTGTCTTGGTAGTGAAACATGATGCTTGAAGAGTTGCCATCACATGGTGGAAATTTCCACTGTGTCCCTCGGTTGTTAAATGGGAAGGGTCTCCCTTTACTGGTGTTCACTACGCTTACTTGTCCTCCACCTATGAAGTCCCGAACAATTAAAATTTAGATAGGTAGGTCCCCATTTAAGCTTTTTTCAAATGTTTAGCCTGTATATGTTCTCCGGTAGTTGTGTAGGTATTGTATACTTGTTTGTCAACGTCGGTATTTTGAAACACTGTATCCCATTTTCAATTCGCACGGGAAAGCTAATGGTTAATGTTGACATTATTGACAAAACATCAACAAGATAAATTAACCAGGGCTGAAAATTGCGGTTTAATCTCTCAGGTAATCTGTTTAGCCAATACATGTATCGTTTAAATTAACTATGGGATATTTAAAACACGTTCTTATGTATTAGCCATGATATCTGATCAAATGTCATAATCCCTGGAGTATATTTGCTGTGTTGGGTGTAGCCTGAACGTTAAAGAATAATGCTTTTCGCGCAAATAACATGTCGTGTAGCCTACATGAAGGGCAAATCTTCTATGGTAGACCGTTAATTCTTCGTATAACGCCAGTAAGTGATATTACATGTGTAATTCACTTACTTGCCAAATGAAGTAATTATTTTGATGTGTTTTGGAGAAGAAAGAATGCAGTTTCTTCCAATGTTTGGAACTGCCCCGCGTGTGTATTTCGCATACTACAAAGGAACGTGAAAATTACTATTTTTAACCATTCGATAACCTTCACAACGACACTGTCGGAGTTATAAAGTTTACAAAGGTTTAATAGTTATTTTGAATAATAATTTCTGTAAGTGTGTTTTAATAGTTATACAATTCTAAATGTAGTGGAAATATCTGAACATGTAGAATTAAATGAGAAATCGAGGTATTTGGGGTGTGGTTTAGCCTACAGACTGATTCCGCCTTCTTTCGTTGATTTGGGAGGCGCGTATTTCAAAAAGATTCCTCAGGGGTTAAGTCATTTTAACCCTTAAGCTTTTTCTTTATCTTTGTCGTTAATGGGGATATACTTTGAGAATATTCAGATTTAATTTCACCTCTCTATTCGCTACTATGTTATTTGAATATGTAAATGACTTGCAAATGTGAGAAATGCTTTTCACATTTGATAAAATCTTGATTTCACAGCTAATCTACTGATGTAACCATTTGGTGACAGACAGAAGCCTAGGCTATTACAGAGAACACTGTAGACCTTTGATTATTTACGGTCTAATAGAATTAACCCATTTTCTATGTCAAAGACTTTCATGTCAGCAGTGTGCAGGTGTGTTCAAATGCAGGTGCAGGCCCTGGCACTTTTTTTCTCAGCACACACCTGTCAGTGGGGATATAGAAATGGGCATGCTCTTTTCATTGGTCAGTATGAGGTGTGTGATGCAGGGCTTGAGTGACAGAACAGATGTAGGTCAAAAAGCCCAGAGCTGTTCATGTTCGAGCAATGACGGCTGATGCAATTGGGACTGTGTGGAACAGAGCAAAGCAAAGAGCCCTTAAGCCGGTCGCAAAGTTGGGTTTGAGGTGTGTGGTGCATGGCAGGTACTATTAACACTAATCCACTATTAATCCGCAACGGATTTCGGGGTGATTTTCTAAATCACTGTCACTATGTCCTATTGAAATCTGAGAAGGGCATACAATGTGAGTGCTGGCTATTTTTACCACTACTGTTGCATAATGCAATGACTAAATAGTTTGAACAATAAGAATATGGAACTTAAATACGCCATGCACTCGCAATGGTAAGAAATATTTCTTAGACTGGCTTTAATTTTTGTGAAATGGCTTTGAACCAGGTCTCTTAATAATTGATCTTATCTCTGAGACTAACCTGCATTGATAAATCCCATTATGTAATACCACATCCTACTGCATAACCAGTTTGCTCATGGCCCCCTCAGACAGGCTGACAGTCAAATCTCTATACCATCTATACATTTTATATGCAGTACATTAAGAGCAGGTAAGGTACATAATTAATGCAGACATAAAGCTGCCTCATATCTCACAGTTCTTACATGACGCAACTGTGTGGCTGATTTAGTGCCCGATGCTATTAGGTAATGCAACCCAAGTCCTGCCACGTGCATTTAGCCAACCTTTTGCAAATCATTCCACAGAACTCATTTGGGAATGTGTTAACTTTGGTAGCATCAAAATCATCAGTGATGTAGTGGAGGGTAAACACAATTCATCCACCTTTTTTTGCCCAACAGTTTATCCACCTTTTGCGGAAAAATGCATTGAAAGAATAGAATTTTCTTACCACTACATTATTGTGTACAATATAGGCTAGCATTAGGGATGAATTGCATCAAATTCAAAGGCGAAAGGGTTTGGTGATAGTCAACATAGAGGATCGTATGAGATCACATAATCTTATGTAAGACTTTGGTTTACTCAGGTAGCACAGTGATAAGACCACTAAATTAAAATTACGTAGCGTCAAAACAGTCATTTCCAATGGTACAAAATGTAAGTCACTCTGGACATTTACATAAATGTCTCTCCCAGCAATATTCCACCACCTCTGTTTAGTTTGGCATGGTCTCAAAATGGCATAAAGCAGTGAAAGGCAAACAGGTTTGCTGATAGTGCACCCCTTCCCTGGAGGAACCTGGCATTTCTCTAAATGACCATACTGTTCCAGACTAGAGCTGTGCGCTGCCAACCACATGAGTCCGCTCAGGGTTTTAAGAGTTTGCCTGATAGCCGGTCACACACAAACTCGCCAATGGGTTTGAAACAGAGAGACTGTATAATTGATTACTTCCTGTAAATAACTAGCATGGAAGAATTTGCCACTCTAATTTATGCTGGATTGTGAGTTTTCCTTGCAGGTTTTACAGGAAGCAATCGCTCGATGAGTCTCGGTTTCAAATGTCTCAGTTGCCAGCAGTTGCGCAATTATGAGCAAGTGTCTAATGACATGCAGGGCTCCACCTGGCCCCGGGAGCACCCTCCTCCCCTAACAAATTCAAGGCCACTCAGATGTGGTTCTACGTCAAGCAGTGCAACTTCGTCATCAGCCAACAAAAGCCATGGGCAGATCAATATGGACTGATAAGACCATCGGGACATGGGGGACCTGGGGAGAGTGTTCACAAACAAAGTTAGGACGGACCATGTACAGTACCAGGAAGCAACAACGACTACAGCCTGAACCCCATCAGGCCAACAAAATAGATCTTACTGCGGAGGTCTAGCTCAAACACGCAGGGACCATGCTTCGGGTGATCCTCATCACCACAAACCTGGTCACACATTGTTGTATTTGATTATACCTTATATGAGGCCCTGCTATTACTATCAGGCTCTTGTGCTGACCTGACCAATACATATCACCACAACCTTCACAAGATCGTTATGAGTATGTACATTCATAATTTTTTGGCAAAAATATGTACAGAATGATAAATGCCAGTATTGATGCTAAGGCTTGAGCAAAGAAATATGTACAACAATGTCACTGAGTCGTACGTATGTACATAGCCGCATGGAGACCATGTGTTTGATGTATTTGATACCATTCCACCTATTCTGCTCCGGCCATTACCACAAGCCCATCCTCTCCAATTAAGGTGCCACCAACCTCCTATGCTTTGTACATGCTTGTGACTGTAACTCATACAGTACCTTTGTTACATTGATGGCTAATATTTTCTTTGATGAATCCCAACTCCAATTCTGAAATACCTAATGGCTCAGACACACAGGTAGGATTGTCAAATGTTTGCCTGCCGACAGTACTTAGCGCCTCTGAACAGAGTGTTGGCAGTTAATCTCTTCTGTGTTCAGACAGCAAAGACCTTGAAGTCGTCAGCCACTCAGCCTTATTAAAATACACCATACCAGAAGGTGGCAGTAGCGTTTTTTGCCAATGCATGTCTGTGTGTGTTGCTTTGTCTAGTCAATGTTAGCTAGCTAGATGCACTAATGTTGCTATTGTTGTAAAAAGCCCTTGTACTAGCCAGATGGCCACAGCTAGATAACTAGCTAGCAAGATGACAAAACATTGTTTTATTTACTCTCCATAATTGCATACAGCCCATATATACAGTTTTAGCTAGCTGGCTAATGTTAGCTAAATGGTTAGCATGATTTGCTAGCTAGGTTTCTGATGTGCTAGCTAGGTAAAGTAAAGATACTGCATTGACTCTCAACAGCTACAGGCAGCTGCTTCATGGAAACAAATCCCTTGTGATTTAATCATAATGTTGATTAATGTTTCTAGCTACAGTGGCTAGGTAGCATGCTTGGTTAGTGATGTGTGTATTGTGCTGCACTTACCACCCCATTTGTTTTATATGAAGTGTGTGGGACTGCCTTGCTCACTTAGCAAGCTAATGTTAGCCAGCTAGCTAGCTAACTAATAAGCTATTGCACATTTATCAAACCTACCAAAGAATCACAAAACTCCTTAGCTAGACGTAAAAGATGTAAACACTTGATCAGATTTTCAATTCTTTATGCAGCTTTATTGTTTTAGGTTTTATTGTTTTAGATTAAAAGGGTGGATTAGCTCTCTCTTTTTCCTTATTGTCACTCCTTTCGGCTCCACCATGAAGGTTTGTGCTCTTTGATTGGCTCAAAGTCAAGTTGTTGGCCACCGCCGGCCATTGTGTTTCTACAAGTACACAGAAGGTACGTATTTTGTTCTAGCAAGAGAAGGATTGGCCTCCTACTGTGATAAGTACCCAATCGGCAGTCAGATTCTCGTGTGTTTCATGCTTAGCAGATTTCACTGAGAGATTGAACTTGAACAATATTAATACTTTCACATGGGATGCCAAGATCTTTTAGACTAAACCAGATGTTCTCTTGAACAGTTCTCTTGAACAATTCTACAGCACTGTATTGGTTTGATAGATTCAGGTGTAAGTGTTGCATGAAGTGGTAAAAGCATGGCAGTCATGTCACAGCTAGTGTAGAGATGTTAGGTTCTGAGGAATGGCTTATATTTAGCTCTGTTACTATGTGGACTTTGGCCTGATGGGAGGCTCTCAGGCTCTATCAGATCATTTCTCCCACTCCAGTCCAGCTATGCTCTGTCAAATCCCACAGATGAATCCAACCCTGTGTTCTCAAGGCTAACCTGTGTTCTCAAGGTTAACCTGTGTTCTCAGTGCTAACTTGTGTTCTTTGCGCTAACTTGTGCTTAATGCTAACATGTGTTCTTTAAGATAACTTGTGCTCTCAATGCTAATTTGGTTCTTAAAGCTACCTTTTGTGCTCAAGAGTCACCTGTGTCGTCCAGGCTAACTTGCATGGCTATTTTTATGCTCAACTTATATAATGCTTGTGCGTTGTAGGCTAGTCAGTACTCTACACCCTTAGAAAAAATAGTTATTCGGCTGTCTCCATAGGATAACCCTTTTTGGTTTCAGGTAGAACCCTTCTGAGTTCCATGTAGAACCCTCTGTGGAAAGGGTTCTATCTGGAACCAAAAATTGTTTTTCAAAGGGTTCTCCTATGTGTACAGCCGAAGAACCAGTTTTAGGTTCTAGATAGCAACTTTTTTCTAATAGTGTAGAAGCGAAACCTCAGCACTGTTGGCTAACGTGGACATCAAGGCTAACAACTGCACTATTTGGCTGTATTCAATCTGTATGGAGATCCTCATGGAAATATTTGCATGTTTTGGAGCTTACCCTCAACCCACATGTTCAGCTCCATAGACGCCAGCTCACATGCTCTGACCTGTGGGAATGCTAGCGAACACACCTACTTGTTAGATTATATTGGCAAAGGCCTAACCAAACACCTTGCAAGTTTCTGGATGGAGAGAGAGCTGAGAATAGAGAATATTACCGCTTGGTATTTACTGATACCGGACAGGTGAATAGCAGCAGTGTTATGAAGCAACCTTTGCTATGTCAATAGCTAAATGCTGCATTTGCAAATTTGAGTTCCTGGCGTTCAGAAACCATTCTTGCGAGTTGAATGGGGAGAAGCGACACCTAAATTCAACATTGGGGTTAAAACTGATCAGTTGCCGACATTCAAAGCTTTACTAGTTGTACAGATGGATACAAGGACTCACACAGCCAATAATAGTAACTAGCTAGTGTAGATAAGCAGTGGATCGGATGCATCTCCATGTAGGCTACACGAGTCCACCCCATCTTGAACTGGGCTCCCATAACACCCAGGCATTTATGGTGGAGCTGAAATTGTGGCAGGGAGCCTCGGAGAGTGGACATGTAGAATGTGTCACGTCTGTGAGAGAGAAAGAGATGTACATGCCACTCATAATTAACTTGCATGTGCAGACAACATCTAAACAGTTGGTTTGTGGGTATCAACTTGACTGACAGGGTGGTTAGAACACTTTTAATAGGTAATGATAATAGTAATTACTGAACATTGTGGGGATATCAATGTAATCCCCGGCCGAGTCATACAGTAAAAATGGGAACCGATGTGTCTCTGCTTGGCGCTGCTTCATAGATAGGCCATGCGATAGGATACCCTTGACTTTCTCCTAAACTACCCTGAGGTGGTCAGCTGATTACTGTAACCTGAGTCTTTTTTGACATCATGTTGTACCCGGACTATTTGTATTGACCCCTCTTTTTTCTTTACGCTGCCGCTACTCGCTGCTTATTTTCAATGCATAGTCACTTTACCCCTACCTACATGTGCATATTACCTCAATTACCTTGACTAACCTGTTGCCCCCCACATTGACTCGGTACCGGTACCCCCTGTATGTAGCCTTGTTATGTAGCCTTTTGTTTTTATTGTTTTTTAAACTTTTGTTTATTTAGTAAATCTTTTCTTAACTCCTATTTTTCTTAAAACGGCATTGTTGGTTAAGGGCTTGTAAGTAAGCATTTCACGGTAAGGTCTACACTACACCTATTCGTAGCTAGGATGTGGAAGGGCTGGTGTATATCTTGCACTGTATTCATTCCTTATTGACCTTTCAGCATTTGAGGGATTACCAGAAGGAGCATTGTGTTATATCCTCGTTGCTTTTGAATGCCAGTGTTACACACCTGATAGTACACAGGCTAATGGCTTCTAATGGTTCACAAGCTCAAAATGTGTTGAGAAACACATTCTAACTGTTATGATGTAAGGGCCCAGACATTCTTCCAGCAATGTTGATGTTGGACAGAAAGAGATGTTGGTTTGTTTGACGCAACAAAAGCGGGACTTTCCATTTCCGTCCTGGTGATATGTCATCTGGCCAATCATTCACCGCCTACCGGAGATATTTGCAGCAACTCACATGGCGTCTGAGGTACCAACTTATTTTGGTTGCTTTAAAATTCCTGCTTTTTATGATTGGTTAGAGAGCTGTGGAGGCTGCTGGAATGAGGCTAGTTGGACGACTGCGCTGGCAAGAGTCTGGTGACTGGAGTGCTGTCTACAGTTTGTGAGAGTGCATGCGTCTTTCTTGGGATAGGACCCTGTATTCACCTTATTAGAGATGCCTGTAGTATTGCGGTGACATGGTGTTTCAGCTGTTCCAGTTACCTGCTGGTGCCAGTGGACTGGTTTGGTGTTTTTGTTTTGGAAGATAAGAGAGATCAGGAGGCCCCTTGACCTGTAATTGACAACCCCTGTTTACCAGCTGCTGTTGACCCAACCCGTGGGTCTCCTGCTGCAGAAATAACCCCACTATATGGCATCTACAGGCCAGATCCTACTCTGTCGACGTCAGAGACTCTTCGTAAAAAGTTAATAAGTTGCAGGGGGAGTATTTGCCTCCAGTCCAGTGGGTTTTTGGGGGACCACAGTTGAAGTACTTCCAGTAATGCAGTTAATGCAAGGATCTGGCTCTTGGTCTTCACAGAGGGAGAGAGAGTTCAAATTACTGTAAAAAACTACCATATAAAGTTCAGCCCATGTAGCTGAAACATCTGATATACAGCAGGAAAACATTGGCTGTTATTTATAGCCCGTTATACACAATGCTAGGTACTGTATAATCCTCCAGGTAGATGCTTGAGATTTTCAGAATAGGACATCTGTTACTGAATGAATATTGATTTGATTGAAGATGGCCTCTAATATACAGAAGAGCCCAATGCAAAGTGTTCCGTAAGTTCCTCAATGCCAATAAGAAATGTTTACTGGAACAATAATTACAGGAAGGTTTAATTTATATCCACATTTGAAAGGAGTGTTTGAAGATGGGAATGTCTTGACATGGGGAAATAGCTGGGGTAAGGAGCGCAACTGGTCAGAGGGCTAAGCTGTTGTTGTTTCCGTGGTCAATCCATGTGAGGTCGAGTAAATATGCATCTTCTTGTGTGTGAGTGATGTAATATGACATGACAAATGCCGTGATAAAACAATGTTTGGTTAGAATGTTTCACTGGCTTCTATAATGTTCAGCTTTGCTTCAGCCAATGTAGTAGTTATTGTCTTAATAACGTTGATGTCAAGGCTTTTTGTGTTGTAGTTTAGAATTTGTGTTGTAATGACTAAGCACGTCTCTGCGTTTGAGTAGTGGCTGGAGTAGGCTTGTTCCAGTCAGTCGCTTCTCCTGTGTGACCTGTGCAGGTCTAGAACCGCACATGATTGGCTCAGAGACATTAGACTGGATATTTTCCATGTCATTTGTCATAGTGGTGATGCATTGCCAATGGTAGCATAGAGTATTTTTGTTTGTGTTTTCGGTCTATTGGTCCTTAGTAGCAGATCATTTTCCGTGAGTGATGGTTGAGGTATAGATGGAGTTGACATATCTTCCAGCTTTGGACCATCTCGCCTGACTCAGTCTTTGAATGGTTGAGATAACTTACTTGCAAAATTGGTTTGTTTTGTCTCTTAACTTGTAACTAATTACAAATACTACATGTGAATATAGGACATGCTATTTAGGTTATTCTGTGGAGATTTTAGATCTGTATGTGTGAGTTATGTGACTGTACTGCTCTGCCTCTGCAGATGTGTTGTGTGGACCAGACAATACTCTCTGCTGTAACAGGTGTGGACCAGACAATACTCTCTGCTGTAACAGGTGTAGACCAGACAATACTCTCTGCTGTAACAGTGTAGACCAAACAATACTCTCCGCTGTAACGGGTGTGGACCAGACAATACTCTCTGCTGTAACGGGTGTGGACCAGACAATACTCTCTGCTGTAACGGGTGTGGACCAGATAATACACTCTGCTGTAACAGGTGTGGACCAGACAATACTCTCTGCTGTAACAGGTGTGGACCAGACAATACTCGCAATAATATTTATTTTATTTCAGAAAATGTGGAGGTTGGTTGTGGCCTCAAAAGAAGCATTTCATGTGTCTGATTTGAAGTTTCTCTGTGTATAATGTGTGTGTGTGTGTGTGTGTGTGTGTGTGTGTGTGTGTGTGTGTGTGTGTGTGTGTGTGTGTGTGTGTGTGTGTGTGTGTGTGTGTGTGTGTGTGTGTGTGTGTGTGTGTGTGTGTGAGGGGGGTTACAAAGTTGGACTGTTAAGACCCCATCCTTCAGCGGAGTGAGACCTTGCACTCAGCGGCACACTCAGTTGCGGCCCCTGATTGGCGGACAGTGTCACAGCCTCCCCGGTGGATTCCAGTTGTCTCTGGCAGGCTCTGAACGCTTAACGGTACGCTGAGTCAACCCATGGTAGTAGGGGTAGTGGGAAGGGAGGGGTGTGTGGTTGAGGGCAGGACAGGACAGGGTAGAACAGTGACCGCAGCATGAGGACGGTACCGTTTGCACCCAGGGATGACCACCTGGGGTGTGTGCTTGGCGGGCCATCACAGAACAAACAGCAGTTGCTGCAACAACGCTCACTGTGCAATCTTGGCCGAGCTTTCAGGATGTCTGTGTGCTGTCCCTCTTGTCCTTCTCTCTCTGCCTTTCTCTCTCGCTCCTTTTTCATTGACGTGGGGGGGGTGGTTGGCTTCAGGCTCCTGATGTGATTGGCCAGGGTGGGTCCTTCCCCTGCTCTTTAAAAGCCTTCCTCTCACCTGGGTTACAAAAAAGCAGCAGCTCTTGCCTCTCCCAGCTGCTCACTGGCACTGTCCTCATTCTCCCCCCAAACAAAAAAAACAAAAACACTTTGGAACCTCTCTCTGTCATCTCTGAATGAGTGAGTATGTCTCCTTTTCCACATGATTTATCTGCTTCTCATGTCGGGGATCTTTAGTTACCTTGGTCTAAGTTTGTGATTCAAATAGACACTAAATTGAAACTGCTGAGAAAATAAAATCTTGTAGAGAAAAGTGGAGAATTTTCCACAGTTTTCTTGAGAAACTGTAGATGCACCTAGCTGAATTAGTTTGTTTTGTGCTTTTGAGATTGTGGGCGGTATTTCACTGGTTGAAGTATTCAGTTGGTTTCCTTTGAGCATTTGTTTGTGGTTTTATTAGATGTTTTGTTGGGTAGAAAACCAAGCCACTGCTGAAGTGGGACTTGCGTAACTTGAGTGGTAGTTTGAGTTAGACAGAGCTAATCTTTGAGCTAATGATGTGTTGTGTACCTCCAGTAAGAATGGGATCCTCTAGTACTCTACTTTTGTTGTGTCAACTTGGAGTTGAGTGTTATGTAAGTTGCACAGACTCCTTTTCTGCTACTTCTGGACAGATAAAACGAATGAAGTTCATGTTTTTCCCATTCAGTTGATTGATGTCACGCTGTTGGCAAATTGGATTAGAAGAATCTGAAGTTTTGATCAGTGTTTGTCGTGTCACAGAACTGACTTTAATATTAAAAGTGTTGTAGCCTTGTTGTATGCAAGCACACTATATTAGATTTAGACATTTTCAAGCAGGTTCTTTATTTGCACAATATACAAGGCTTGGTACCAAATATTGTGTTTGATAATGCAATAAACGATTTGGCATACAGATGCCGTATCTTAATTTGATCATCCTGTTGTTGCAGGAATTTTCCTTAACAGCAGGACATGCAAACTTATAGTGTATTTGGGGTTTAAAAAGGCTTCTAAAGTTTGTGCTTTTCACTTTAAAATGTCCGACTTAACTTGCCCTAACGAAAAATGTATCAACCCTTACACAAAATGTCCATTAATTATAATCTACGTAATAATTCACATTCCCTGTTGCTGCAGGATTATTTTCCTGTTGTAACAAAATCTGGCTCAAATTAAAATCCTATGTCTCTACTTGCGTGCATTTATCACATTGGTTTTATCAAACAGCAAATGCACACACAGACACATTGACAAACAGACTGTGACAACTTTAAATCACATTCAATCTATTGTTGTTATTGAATATAAAACATGTTTCAAACAATCATATGCAAAAGTAGCAGTGGTTTTAACTACAGTGGGTAAAGCATACATTTCAGATGTGCATGATAGGAAAAGGTTCAAGGATTTTGCTGGGGCAGGGTCTATGGCTATAGGTAGCTTAGTCATAGCATAACACAAGGTATATGCACAGGGAGCAGTGGAGTGCTTAGCTGCATGGGTGGAGGGGTGAAGTCTGGTTGAGCAGGTTCCTTCTTATTTGCTCGAGTGTAGCACACTGGGAAGGAGTACAGTTGGGACCATGATTGATTGTATTTGTATGCAATGCACACTTTTGATCAAAGATACAAATATCTACCAATACGAAGATATAGGCCTACCAGTCAATCTGTCTATCTAGAGGTAACGCAGCTGGTACAGGCACAGCAGGAACTAGAATGTGATCAAACCAGAACTGTGTAGAGTAGACAAGCTAGGCAAAACTAAGTATGTAGAAAAATGCTTCACAAACAGCTAACGATTGGCTTGGCTATACATTTCCATACAGGGGAGGTGACAGCAGTCACAACAAAAGAGGTGTGTGGTAAGATACAGGTTCAGTCTGTCTATGACTTCTCCATAGCATGGAGTTAAAGGGAAACATGGAACCCCTTCACCTGTTTCAGTCCTGAAGGCCATGGATCTCTGTCCTGACTGGGTACAACATGGAGGAGCTACTGTGCATAGACTCACTTACGTAATGGCTTATTGACTGTAAACGTGGCACGCTTTGACGATCATGTGAGAATTATGGATTTTATACTTGGCCTTTCAATGGCTGGGGCAAGAGTTTAGATAGCCAGAGTTTAAATAGAAAGAGTTTAAATAGCATGTGACTGAAATGTATTTTCTAGCACTAAAACTTCCTTTCGAAGAGTTTTTACAGTGCTTGTTTTTTGATGGGCAGCACTGAAATGTTAATTCATGGACTTGGATTGGTGGATGAGGTTATGTTCCATAGCTGTTTGTTTATGGCTTTGTCACAACATTGGACATCCATGTTTGTTACTAGTGTTTTGATGTGTTTCACCGTTGTGTTTTTCCTGGGGTGTTGGTCGGTAGGATGGGAGGGAGCAGGGTGCGACTTTTGGGAACCTGGCTGGACAAGGGCCCTGGCTGCTTGTCTGTTTTTACCCATTCCTGTCAAAGAAGCCTTTGTATGGGAAGAACAGCACTGTGGGTAATTGGCTGTTAAAATCATTTAGCAGAACTCTGTGTGCGCTGCCCAGTGCCTCATCTTGTTGTTACGTAATAGCAGCAATCAAATGTTCAATAGAATGGAAATATGAACACATGCCTCCTGCTGGCCCACTACTTCAGTGCACTCGGTGCGTTCAATTGAATTGGGTTTACCGTGGACAGCAATACAGACAGTCCTTTGTAGCTTGCTCTCCCAGAGGTTAGGAACATTTGGTCGGAAACTTGCCTGCCTCATTAGCCGACCTCTTTGACCTGAATTTAGGATTCAGGCGTGTTTTTGACATAATGTTGAGACTTGCTTTAACCCGCCTGAAGTGAATGTGGTTATAGTATCATAAAGGAAACTGCACAGCAGCAATAGAACATGGACGTGTGTCTGAAAGGGTTACTTAGAGGTTCTTTTAGGGAAAATAATGTGTGCTAATCTCTAAAAATAGATATGTAAAATTGAGGTCACAATTGATTTTACAGTCTGTCAAGCAAAAACAATACTACAATTACTTATCTACGTCGACTACAAAATCCCTTTGAACTTGATACAGTTAGAGGCCATTTTGTTAACTCTCAGTGTATAGCAGAGTACAAAAGGTATCCAAAACCAGTCTGCACGGAACGTCAAGATTCCAATGCGTGACAGGAACAGTGATATTGTTTATGAAAGACGCCATGGTTACAGCACACTGAAGTGCGTGAGCTACCAACATGTATCGAAAGGAGAGATAAAATGGTGCTGCGGGTTCAGGGGAATGTGACACAGAAGGGTGTGTGTAGAATGACACCTTTTCTTCCCCTTGAAGTGTCCTTTGTCAAGGCCCTAGAGTTCTGGCCAGTCAGGTAAGACTCATTGAATGTATCTTCATAACATTAACAGTAACTAGCTCATTGTTGACAGATTACACAGTCAAATTATTAGGGATCTTGTCACTTTATAGAGGACTAGTCAAAGTGTAATTACAAAGAAATGATGGCTAGTTGAGGCCCAGAACTTTTAGTTAACGTTTAGACAACATTGAATGATTGGTTGTATGTTTGCTGGTTATAAGGGCTTCCCGCCACATCAGCAGCTCTCTGAATATTCTTAGAACGTTTACTATCTCTCCCTTTGCCGTTTTCTACAGGTATTTGCCCTATAGTGTAAGGCTGAGCTGAAGCACGCCAACCTACCGAGTACAACTGCTCTGCTTTGGACCGTGACCCCTTCCCCAGCCCCGCACCACTATAGCCGTAACCATGGACCGCATGGAGCTGAAGAAAGTCTGCATGGAGGCAGACGATGACAGCACAGACAGTTTGGACGATCGCTTCACAGAGCCCATCGACTCAGAGAAGGCCACCATCAACAGGTGTGGTTCAATACTGTATCAATTATTTTAGCTGAGACTTTCTACAGAAAAAAATGGAAATAAAGCGCATTGCCTTAGTTGTGGCAACAAGAATGTGTTCTTTGCCAAACTATACAGAAATGGTTCTTTATCATACATTTCTTGTCTCCTACCTATCATTGTCTAATGTACACAATGCTATTCAATACACTGGTTAGGAGAATCTCTCAGCTCATAGCTTCACTGTAAACCGCCAACAGATCAGCTACACTGTAATCTCATTTCTTCCATCACCCCAAAAAATAAAAGAAATAGAAGCTGGAACTAGCCTAACTGACCCTGTAACCACTCATAAAGTCCTAACATGGCTGTCATAAACTAGTCATAAAGAAGTATTTTAAACTAGAGATTGATTCAATGATTGTACATCTGCAGTCACTTCCTGGATGAGGATGGAGACGCAGAGAGCCACAAGTTTCTCACTAATGGGATTATGAAGAAGAAGAAGTACGAGGAGTATCAAGAAGAATACGTAAGAAGACTGATGATGAACTATCGATGACAACACATGCATGTTTGCTCTTGCTCATGGACACTATCTCTTAACAACAACCTTGACCATTTCCTCAAAAGCTGTCTGCTTTTATTCAAACCTTCGTTCCGAGGAACCCTTTCGTAGGAACTGGTAGTTGTGCGTGTGTGTGTGTGTGTGTGTGTGTGTGTGTGTGTGTGTGTGTGTGTGTGTGTGAGAAATGTTCTTGTTTACGATCAGTTGAAGTCATGGTAATCTCTCTCTTACCCTCTCTCTCTAACTTTCTCTCTCTCAGCACCCAGGACATACCTCCTTTGGTATGTCGGTCTTCAACCTGAGTAATGCGATCATGGGCAGCGGCATCCTGGGTCTCTCCTACGCAATGGCCAACACTGGCATTGTGCTTTTTGTGTAAGTGTGTGTTAACTTCTGCCATAGAGACAATGTGGAATCAAATCAAATGTATTTATATAGCCCTTCTTACATCAGCTGATATCTCAAAGTGCTGTACTGAAACCCAGCCTAAAACCCCAAACAGCAAGCAATGCAGGTGTAGAAGCACGGTGGCTAGGAAAAACTCCCTAGAAAGGCCAAAACCTAGGAAGAAACCTAGAGAGGAACCAGGCTATGAGGGGTGGACAGTCCTCCTCTGGCTGTGCCGGGTAGAGATTATAACAGAACATGGCCAATATGTTCAAATGTTCATAAATGACCAGCATGGTCAAATAATAATAATCACAGTAGTTGTCGAGGGTGCAACAAGTCAGCACCTCAGGAGTAAATGTCAGTTGGCTTTTCATAGCCGATCATTAAGAGTATCTCTACCGCTCCTGCTGTCTCTAGAGAGTTGAAAACAGCAGGTCTGGGACAGGTAGCACGTCCGGTGAACAGGTCAGGGTTCCATAGCCGCAGGCAGAACAGTTGAAACTGGAGCAGCAGCACGGCCAGGTGGACTGGGGACAGCACGGAGTCATCATGCCAGGTAGTCCTGAGGCATGGTCCTAGGGCTCAGGTCCTCCGAGAGAGAGAGAAAGAGAGAATTAGAGAGAGCATACTTAAATTCACACAGGACACCGGATAAGACAGGAGAAGTACTCCAGATATATAGGGTCAATGTTTGGTTTATGCAACAGTCAAGTGATTAAACCACCAGCTAATAAAGTAAACGATTCTGTCTGCATCGTATAGTATTACTCATAGGACTGAAATAGCTTCAGAGTCCTTGGTATAGCAAGTGGGGTTTGACAACAGGGTGAGTGGTGGGGTATGTATTTGGGAATAGACAGACACTGACTTTGGCAGTGTCAGGACCTTCTTGTGACATGCCATCCCCAGCATGCATGCAAAGGTGGCGTGAACAACCATGTTACAGCCCCGCCTCTGAATCCCATCACCGCCTCCATTCCCAGCTTCCCCGGATTGTGTTGACGGTCCATAACAGCCTGTTCAATCAATCCCTATAACCAGGTTTCTCAAATGTCCAAAACAGGATGATGATGCTTTATTTCAGTTCTGTTTCCACTGTGTATGGCTGGGCTTTACCAAGAAATTATTTTGTGACTTGAGTACTTTCACTAAGCAAAAACATTGTCATTTTCGGCATATCCCTGAAAGTGATTGAAGGAGAGGAGACAAGAAAATAGATTAGGAACCCACTTGATGAGTATAGTGGCGCAGCCGGTTTGTTTCCGGTCCTAAGGAGTTTACAGGGAGTCCCCAAACGTCAGTCCCCCTCGTCAGTTACGACATCTTACTTCCTCACCATCTATTCTGGGCTTCCCTGACATTCTGGAAGGTGGTATCACATAACACCCATTTGATACAGTCATTCATTCACCTGCTTGCCTATCTCTGGTCAACAAGAGTACAGTGAGGGGTAGAGGGGCAACTCTCAATTCAAAAACAACATGTTTAATTCAGTTAGTTTAATACGTTGGAGCCCATTGGAGGCTGGATGATTGGGTTAGAGGCTCCTTGGTGACCAAGGCCCCTTGTGAACTCTTTAAGTGTAAGGATTTAAGGCTGATCATGTTCAGCCGATGCGGGAAACCCATACATCCCCTCCCGGAATACCTCACAAGTTACTTTATTGACTTATATAATAGCTCAGAGTTTAGTCTGGTCTCCAAGCACTGACATGCATTGGTCGACCACTATTTTGTCTGAGCTGGCACATATATTGACATGGCATGATGGTGTCTTTGACATGTGCTTTAAGCATTGGAACATGGTCTTCTCAAATAGGCAGTAAATGAATGCCAGAGAAAGCATCCGGACCCCCCCCCCCCCCCAAGTGAAATACGACTGCAGTTCTAAAGCTAAGTTTACCTCCCTAAATAGGTCATGGGGAAAACAGAGTGAGAGTGACAAGGGGGGGAAACTGGTGAAAGTTATTATGTAGGGTGTTTTGTAACCCAGTTGATTCCCCTATATGTGTTGTTTGTTGTGATTTGCGTAACATTTCCGTATGGTATAGCCCATTGCTAATGTCTGACTGGTTTCTATCCCAACATAGAGTCCTTCTCTTGGGTGTGGCCATCTTGTCGTTGTACTCTGTTCACTTGCTGCTAATGACTGCAAAAGAAGGAGGTAGGTGTCATTTTTTAATTAATGGAAATGTCTGTCTTTCATTAGCATCTGTCTGTCTGTCTTCGCCTTTCTGCTTTTTTCCCTTTGTATCTTTGAATATCACTCATCACCACATTGTCGTTGTTCTAACAGGCTCTCTCATCTATGAAAAGTTGGGAGAGCGAGCTTTTGGCTGGCCGGGGAAAATGGCTGCGTTTGGATCGATAACCCTTCAAAATATTGGTGGTAAGTGAACAGCTAATGTTGCATTCATTGTAGTGTTATGATTCTATATTGAAATGTACATTTGTGTTTATTTGCACCCAGCCATGTCCAGCTACCTCTTCATTGTAAAGTATGAGCTGCCAGAAGTGATCCGTGCCTTCATGGGACTGGAGCAGAGCTCTGGGTAAGTGTCATTGGTTAACTATTTCATAAAATCCGTTTATTTGTAGTTAATTTGACACAGGTGGCTCAACACACTACACAGTTTGGTTGGTGTATTGATAGATAGACGGATGGATTGATGCTCTGCGTGTGAGACCTGTTCTCTCTGCGTTGTTTACAGTGAATGGTACATGAACGGAAACTACCTGGTTGTGTTTGTGTCCATCGGTATCATCCTGCCTCTCTGCATACTCAAAAACCTGGGTAAGTGGTGTGGGTGTGTGGGGGTGTGTGTGTGTGTGTGTGGGTATGTGTGTGTTGCAGTTGTTTCAGATTTAGTCTTTGTATACTTTGTTTAAATAATGTGTGTGAGTGTTTGCGTGATGGTACATGAGTTTCTCTCTAATTCTCTATCTTGTCTCTAGGCTACCTTGGTTACACCAGTGGATTCTCTCTATCCTGCATGGTGTTTTTCCTGGGAGTGGTAAGTTTAACCTGCCTCCTTTTGCTCCTTTAATTTAGCATTTTTAGCCCGCTGAATGACTGAACAATGACGGATGATGGTGTTGATATTATATAAAGTACCATCAGATGTGAGTTAAGACAGCTACATTTCACCTTCTGTCAATATGGCAACAACTCCTGCTTTTTATAAACTCTGACATTCTTATATAGTACATTCCGCCTACATTGCTTTTGTATTCTTGCCACACGGTGTCTTGATCATGACTACTTTCTCCTCCTTAAATGTCATCCTGACCTTTTGTAGGGTATTATGCCAGTGCTGGCTTTGCTCTCACAGGCAATGTGGGTGATTTGCATGCCATGGTAGTTCCTAGTAACATTTAGAATATGCCTGGTGTGGAGTTCAGCTGGTTAGTTACCGTACATGAGATTAGAGATGAGTTTATCAATAGCCTTCTTTGATATCTTAAACTCTACTTTGGCCCACTTGCTCTCTAGTGCTGTATCATATTAAACCCTGATACAGTCTGTATCATCATTAATGAAATAGATCTGTGCTTGCGGCCACACTCCGTTTTACACAGGGTTTATACCATAGTAGCTATCAGAGAGACATCCTATGTAGTTAGTAACCCTGAAAGTACATAGTTTAGCGTTCAGCATCTGTTTCTTTGAAGACAGAATGAAAGATTACAGGATGGAAGGAACTCATTGCTCTGCAATATAATGGAATGCTGCCAATGTAATATAATGCATTTCTATGTTTGCTAATCATCCCCATCTCACTCCTCTGTCCCCATCTCACCCTTCTGTCCCCTCTTTACCTCTCAGCTGATCTATAAGAAGTACAACCTCCCCTGCCCGATGCCCTTCATGTACCATCATACCAACCACAGTATGAATGGAACAGCCCTGGGGCCCCACGCCCTGCACAACGGCACCGTCCTCATGGACTTCTCCAGAGCTGACATGTCCCCCGCCTCCTACCTGGACGGCCACCACACCTCAGGGGTCCGCTTCGAACCACACCCCGACGACGTGGAGGAGATGTGCACGCCCAAGTACTTTGTGTTCAACTCTCAGGTGAGGTGTGGAGCTACTGTATGTGGGTGGGGGGGGGGTGGAGGTATGTGGGTGGGGTGTGAGTGCGTACGTGTGTGTGTATATGTGGTGAGTCGGAATGCTTCATGTCATAATTCTGTGTTTTGGAAACAATATCCTCTGATAAATAGTCCCTGAAACGCGATTAATCAAGGTTTAGAAGAACCCAATTCTTAACGTATCTGGGCTTGTGTTTCATTCCACGATCTCTTCTCCTGTCATTGCAGACTGCTTACACTGTTCCCATCCTGGCCTTCTCCTTTGTGTGCCACCCTGAAATTCTACCCATCTACAGTGAACTCAAAGAGTAAGTGCATCCAAGTGAATTACAAAAGACACGTTTGCATAGACGCTCATAGAAATTGCTGCGGTACATTTTCTCCATATAACTCACATCTCAACTTGCGTTTTCCCCAGTCGCTCCCGTAGAAAGATGCAGAACGTGTCCAACCTGTCCATCCTGGCCATGCTGGTCATGTACATGCTCTCAGCGCTGTTTGGCTACCTCACTTTCTATGGTAAAATATACACACACGCACAATAAGATACATTTGCAGCAATTGTATTCTTTTTTTTCTGCTTTTATTGCCATTATATGTTAATTTTATGACTAGTAAGCTACCATAACCATTGCGTGTTTGTTTACCATATCTCTCTCTCACACCCAGTTCAGGCTTTTGTATTGGTATGTCTGACAGCTTGTATTCCTTCTTTCTCCCAAACACAGAAAACGTGGAGGCAGAGTTGCTCCACACCTTCACCAAGGTGTATAAGTTTGACAACATGCTCCTGTTGGTCCGTCTGGCTGTCCTGACTGCTGTCACCCTGACTGTCCCCATTGTCCTGTTCCCTGTAAGTACAACGAGGCATCTGCTCAAACGCACGCAGACACACACACACACGCACATCCACACTCACACACACAAGCAGAGACTCGCACACGCATGCATGCTCACAGACACCCACATACACAAAACATATGCACACATTCTCACGCATACAATTTATGCAGACACATTCACACGCCGCTCAACACCTAGGTCATTTTATCCAAATGAGATAAAAATACATTAATTATTTTAATACCAAAAACAGGGTCTCTTTCTCTATTGGCTGAGTGAGTGGGTGTGTTGACACGGCTGGTTTTCTTGCTGGACTTGGTAAAGCACATACTGTTCTGCTGTGACGTTAGCTGACTCATTATTGGACTTTCAGCAATCCCGTCAATCCATTTCCCCAGGTCCCAAATGAGAACCAGCCCAGGTTTTCAAAGCTCTGTTTGTCTGTCGTAAGCTTCCTTGCAAGAGCACTCTGTCCCTCCTCCAATCATACTCTCAATCATACTTTAGACACACAAATAAGAGCATAAACAAAATTAACACGCACACACATACACAGCTTTGGAACAATTACACCCCTACACTGCTCCCCACATGATGCCAGACATATTCAGTCCCTTCCTTCTGGGGCACACATCAATAGGCTCAGCATGTGAAAGCACGGAAATGTATTACTGTAAGTACTGTATTACTGTAAATGTACTACTGTAAGTCTCTGGATAACAGCGTCTGATAAATGACTAAAATGTCAATGTGAAAAAGCAGTGGTACAATAGACGTCTTGTTCATCACAAGCTCTTTAGCTTGGCTGCCAAGGAACACAGTGTAATGTTCACAACTCCCCTGTCTCTCATTTCCCACTCTGCTCTAAGTAGCACATTGTCACCACATGCTGTCCTAGCGAATAAATGCAGTGAAGTCACTTGCTACCGTCCTTATTTTGTTAAAGTGTAAGCTGCAGTTTAGCCTTGGTTTGTACAGTTTAGCCTTGGTTTGTACAGTTTAGCCTTGGTTTGTACAGTTTAGCCTTGGTTTCTAGCGTCAGTTCAGGTCTGATACTGTGTTTCTGTTCCACTGGTTATTATGTAATCTCCTGTCCATGCGGACTGCCTGCCTGCCTGTCTGCCTGTCTGGTGTGTGAGTCACTGAATGAGAGTGTTGGCCTTGCATGGCGTACCTGACCCCCCTATATGGCTGTGGGCTATATTTGTCTTGGCCCTAGCCTGGCACAGGAGCCCATAAAGGGCGGAGGGTCTCAGAGGTGTCATGGACCTCCTTTGTAGCCTACAATGAACCATGCATTAGCACTTAGCAGTGCCCATTAGAATTGATCCTCTCAAAGGACTTAGTTGACCCAAGGAACATTAAGATGGTAATATTAGATTTATGGAGATTTTTTTAAATCCAGTGATCAAAGTGCTATACAGGGGAGCTGCACCACAATTCCACTGTTTACCTACAGTCACTGTAGCTTGCAGGAGATGGGTTCTTGTGATGGGAGAGACAGTTTTAGGCTGGAATGGTTAATGGACTATATGGTGGTGTTACACTGAGCCACCAGCAGAGAGCAGGGGAGAACTGTCAGCCCCATGGCTCTAGTCAGCCCTGCTTAGAAAGAGAGGTGGGGGGAGTATCCGTTTTGACTGTGGGCTATACTGATACTCCCACACTCTTACACGCCCACAGAAACACTACCTCTCTCACACACACACACAGAGAGAAACACACACACTCACCAGCTCTCTCACTGTGGGAGTGAACGCTTCTTTGGTCATGGGAATGTGCGAGTGAATCTCACAGTCCCAGTGGAAGTTTACAGGAGATAAGCCCTGAGCAGACAGTGGAAAAACCCTCACTGTGACCTCCACCTTAGAGGGAGGGAGAGAGAAAGATAGAGGGAGGGAGGGAGAGAGAGAGAAACAATGCACTCACTGACTATTGCAGCTGACACCAAAATGCAGTGTCAGAAGGGAGGCTATACGGACACGCCTAGTGCCCAAATGAATTAAGTTTCTTGCGCACTGAGAGTCGAGTAGAGACGAACGGATTGGGTTCAGTCAGTCCCGATGAGCCCTTCCCAGCTACCTAGTTTATGCTTATGGCTAGAAACTTCAGCAAGAATTTGAAACTTGCCTGCCGAAGTTGAAATCATTTTGTTTTTATATGAGTATATATCTTTTTTTAATGTAACGTTAGACGTTAATGCTGTAGTTGTACATTTTTGGTGAAAACTACAATAAATGTGCTTCAGCTGTCACCATGGTCTGTTATTGGCTACGCTATCTAGCTACCCTTTCCTTACTGTGGCAAGTGGGAGCGAAGGACACTGTTCCCTGTGTTGTTGTGTTGCCTGCTTGCAGCGCAACCTCTCCCCATTGAGCAGTAGATTGTATCCAGATGGTTACTACAAACATTACAAGTTATTTATTGTCTAGGCTTCTATCCTACTCGGAATAAAATCAAGTTGGATGGAACAAATTGGAGATGGTGACCAATAAGACAAGTTATTTCTCCCTTGCCCATCGACGTAATCATCACGTTCTTTAACAGGTTTTAACTAGCGCAATGCTGTTGCCAGGTAGCCAGCATTACCTATCTGTGAGGGGCGTATCAAGACGACTGACTGAACCAAACCCCTTCGTCTCGACATGACTCTCAGCTGCGCCACATACACTTCATGACCAAAATTCGCCGAACATCTCATTCCAAAATCATGGGCATTAATAATATGTTGGTCCCCCCTTTGCTGCTCTAACAGCCTCCACTCTTCTGGGAAGGCTTTCCACTAGATGTTGGAACATTGCTGCGGGGACTTCTATTCGGCCACGAGAGCATTAGTGATGTTGGGCGATTAGGCCTGGCTCACGGTCGGTGTTCCAATTCACCCCAAAGGTGTTTGATGGGGTTGAGGTCAGGGCTGTGTGCAGGCCAGTCAAGTTCTTCCACACCGATCTCAACAAACCATTTCTGTATGAACCTCGCTTTGTGCACGGGGGTATTGTCATGCTGAAACAGGAAAGGGCCTTCCCCAAACTGTTAGCACAAAGTTGGAAGCACAGAATTGTCTAGAATGTCATTGTATGCTGTAGCGTTAAGATTTCCCAGATTCGTCCGTTGGACTGCCAGATGGTGAAGCCTGGTTCATCACTCTAGAGAACGCATTTCCACTGCTCCAAAGTCCAATGGCAGTGAGCTTTACACCACTCCAGCCTACGCTTGACATTGCGCATGGTGATCTTAGGCTTGTGTGCGGCTGCTCGGCCATGGAAACCCATTTCATGAAGCTCCCGACAAACAGTTATTGTGCTGAAGTTGCTTCCTGAGGCAGTTTGGAACTTGGTAGTGAGTGTTGCAACTGAGGACAGACGTTTTTTATGCGCTACATGCTTCAGCACTCTGTGGTCCCATTTTGTGAGCTTGTGTGGCCTACCACTTCTCGGCTGAGCTGTTGTTGCTCTTAGATGTTTCCATTTCACAATAACAGCACTTACAATTGACTGGGGCAGCTCTAGCAGGGCAGAAATTTGATGAACTGACTTGTTGGAAAGGTGGCATCCTATGATGGTGCCATGTTGAAAGTCACTGAGCTCTTCAGTACGGGCCATTCTACTGCCAATGTTTGTCTATGGAGATTGCATGGCAGTGTGCTCGATTTTATACACCTATCAGCAACGGATGTGGCTGAATTAGCTGAATCCACTCATTTGAAGGGGTGTCCACATACTTTTGGTCATGTAGCGTACATCATCCATTAGGGAAAGGGGGATACCTAGTCAGCTGTACAACTGTATGCATTCAACTAAAATGTGTCTAACGCAGTTAACCCAACTCCTCTGAATCAGAGGGCACCAGGCGTGTCTGTGCAGCCTCTCCCATAGCCGAAAGGCTCCTTGAGCAGGCCGTAGTCAAGCACAGAAACTAAGGGATGCGATGTGAACATAAAGCAAGTACAGCATGTCGAATACATGTTTGGACACACTCATGTCGATGTGTCTGCTGCTGTGTGCTCTGTAGCCATTGGCTACTGGTCTGTTACACCTGAAAAACTGTGGGGCATAGCATATGCATGGCATCTTTTCCAAACACGTTAGTCATGGCCTAGATAACCCAGCATCAAACCATTGATTTCCCCCCCTTGACTGCTGCTCAGGCTTCAACAAAGCATCACGTGCACCTCAGCATTTACAGTGCAGTGAGTTCAGTTCACCGCACAAGCTTGAGGATATAGTTGTGGAGACATAGGAGAGGTGAGATGAAAGTAACCAGTCATGCTGGCATCACGTTGCCAGGTGTCCAGCCCTCTGAATCACGAGACGTGACATGTGAGATCTCCCCGAGAGTCCTTTGCCCTTCATTTGGCAGAGAAGCCTTCAGCACCCAGATTAACGTTTGCTTTGTCTCTCAAGCACTATGTCCTTTATTATAGGCATGAGGGCTAGGGTTGTGTAGGAGGGGAGTGGGGAGTGGAGGTGAAAGGGTGGGCTCAAACAGTTAAGAACCTAAAGGAAACAGTAAAGATACTTGGTCGCGAACAAGCAGGTTTTAATGAAACAGTGTTTAGATGTGGTAGGCAGACTTGTCTAGTTCCCATGCTCTCTTTGTTTCATGGCTCCTCAATAACAGGAACACAAATATTTAAATTACTTCAAGTCAACTGTTCATTTTGATGTTTAAAAAGTTACTTAAAATGTTCTTAAGTATGATGATTCCTGTTTTCATGAGTCATTTTAATTGACCTACAACATTGTTTTTGAATGTTGGTGTGTGATATGATCTGTTATATTGTGATATTCTTTGGCCTCGTCTCAAGGCGGTTGACCTTTTCTTTCTTTCTAAATAAAGCAGTGGGGCCACTTGTCTGAGAAATATAAATGCAGGAAATAACCTTCTAACTATTAACCTTGGTATTTTCTGCTGCTTATGGCTCTGTAATAAGATGGGATTCTGTTTGTGTTGCAGTCAGTTATGATGGTTACATTGGCCTAGTAGTGATGGTACTCTTGTGATGGGGTTGTTAGGTTGCTGTTGAGTTTTCCACTAGAGGGCAGGTCAGAGATGACAAATCCTGTGGTGCACAAGCACAATGCCCAGTTGGCTGTGACCCAAAAGTAGCCTGCCATGCATGCTGTCTTTTCACAGTGACTTCATGGAAAATAAGCTTATAGTCAATAAGTTCATTATATATCTGCCCTTGTTATTGCTGTGATACACTATTTTCAGGATAATTTGACTGGCTTTACAAAGTGAACCCTGTCACCTGTCTTTGACAGTGGTTGAATAGGCTTGTTGAATGTGGTGGAAAAGGGTTTAAAATGGGTTTTTATTTCTGATGGTCAGTCAATTGAGGATTTTTAAAAAAAATGTCAAGTTATAACCTGTTTTATCTTATTCCTGACCTTATGGTGTGCTTGTTCGTCTTAATCTTGGATTTACCTTTTTGTTCTTCCCTTTTTAATGTCTTCCTCCCTATGAAAAAAGCACTGGCAAACCAAGGCGTAGTAATACTATGCCATATATCTAGCTGTATCTGAAAAGGTTGCAGAATCTTTCACTTGGTTGGAGCCCAGTTGGCTCCCTGGTTTTGGGCCATGTTGCTAGCTTTTGGCTGGCCTGGTAGACCCAGGTACCTTAGCAGCGGTGGCGCTTTGCCACATATCTCACCCCAGTGGGAGCTGTCATAGCAGGTGGAGGGAGGGAGATGCAGGCAAATATTGCATGGTGCACTCCAAAGGCCCTGCGCAGGATTTCTGTTGGGCGCTGAATAGTTCAGAGCCTTGGCAGCCAGGTGGGTAGAAATGTCACGCCCAGGCGCCAGGTTTTCACCGGTCCAATTATGCAATGGCTGCTGGGAGAGGGGATTGTTTATTATCAATGGGGGGGAGGAGGTAATTTTGCCTTGCAGAGCTACTGCCACGCCTTAAAATAATTTTGGTGTAAATCTCTGCCACTCCTTCATACATTCTTTCAGCAAGGTGTCAGTGTTGGCCATTTTGGCTCTTGATCCACAACTCAAGAGAGTAGCGCTCCATCAACCCTCACCAAACAAGTATTTAGACTGAAACATGAACCAGCCAAGTGTCTCGTCTTTCTGCTGTCTAAATATCTACGTAGGAAAGGTATCATTAGTGAAAAAGCAAATGAGAGGATTTCAAAAAAGAGAATAAAGGGAAACTGTTAATTGACAAGCGTTGCCTGGGGGCAGAACACACCTATCCTGCTGCCTTCAGTCCCGCCTTCTCTGGCCCTCGGCTGATGCAATCCCAGGGTGCCGTTGCAGGAGGTTCTCCCAGAGTTAATTCTCTGCCTTTTGAATGGCGCTTTAAGCCCCGCCTCCTAAACCTTTCGCTCTGTGGCCGGCTGGCCCATAGCAGTTGCTTTTCACCTGATACCCGTGACCTCTCACCCAGTGAAGTCTTTAACTCAATGCCTTGAGCTGTGCAGCTCTCAGCCTTTTAGCTGGTGGCCTCCTTCCCTGCCTGGCTGCCTACTTAGACTCTCACCTGCTGCAGTTGACACACTTCAGTCAGCAGCCAACTGTGGGAATTGGCCTGTGGGCTTAGACTAGTTTGCCGACATGACTGATGATATAGTTACCTACTCGCCCGTGTGTGTGTGTGTGTGTGTGTGTGTGTGTGTGTGTGTGTGTGTGTGTGTGTGTGTGTGTGTGTGTGTGTGTGTGTGTGTGTGTGTGTGTGTGTGTGTGTGTGTGTGTGTGTGTGTGTGTGTGTGTGTGAGAAATAAAGACAAAGTGCTGTATTAATCAATACATAAAAAAACACTTTACAAGTGGTATCCTAAGTGTCAACTGATCGTCAGTATGTAGCGGTTGATCAGACATTATAAAGAGGTTTGTGTTGCAGATCCGTTCCTCCATCAATACCATGCTGTTCAGCCAACGGGAGTTCAGCTGGGTGCGTCACATGCTCATCGCCGCCTTCATCCTCCTGTTCAACAACCTGCTGGTCATCTTCGTCCCCAGCATCAGAGACATTTTCGGCTTCATCGGTGAGTCCTCCTCAACCACAGCAGTGGTCCCCAAACCCATTCCTGGAGAGATACGGGGTGTGCAGGCTTTTGTTCCCACCAAGCACTAACACTGATTGATGTCTTGATGTGGAGGTATTTCATTGAGTGAGGTGTGTTAGTGCTGGGCTTGCTCAAACGTCTGCACACCCTGAGGCTAGTGCTGTCTAAGTGAGGACATTTGTTTAGACAGGAAAAGCTAGATGACTGATGGTGGTCTTCTTCCTGTTTCCCCTCTGACAGGCTCCTCTGCAGCCACCATGCTCATCTTCATCCTCCCTGCTGCCTTCTATCTACGCCTGGTCAAGTCCGTGCCGATGCGCTCCGTGCAGAAGATCTCGGTAAGTGTGCAGGAAACGATGGTGCACGAACACATACACAAACACTCAACTCAAAATCACATATGGTGACTCGCACACAGAACAGCCACTCTGACGCACGCAACATATTACACACACATGCCATAGCCTGACGAAATTAGCACCCATCAACATGCCCATACAGACACACCATAGCTGTTATTAGAACAGACCCCCCACCCCACAGCACTTAGACAACAACCCTGATTTACAGAGTTACAGCAGTCCCCCAAAACAGGGTTTCCCAGAGGCCCACTGAGATGCTTGACAAAAAATGATTGCACAGAATGTACAGATATGAACACTTCACACAACCTCCTCTCACAGTGTCGTTATTCTTTTTCCTGATGTCTTTTAGGCGGCCATTTTCCTGGTGGTGGGCATCATCTTCATGTTTAGCAGCCTGTCGCTCATCGTGATGGACTGGATCCACAACCCTCCCGGCTCCGGCGGTGGTCACTAAGAGGACCCCCCTTACCTCCACCCCCTCTCACCTCAAACCCCCTCCCCTGACTGTGCCTTGGGGGTAAGGTCACCGGGCCCACGGGGTGCCCCCACACATCACCTACAGACTGAGTACTTCAGCGTACTGTAAAGGGGCGGTTCGCTTTTCTCAACCCCACCCCTTTCCATAAAGTATTACTGGAGGGGACTACGTTCTACGACTGAAACAGACTCTTAAGTTCGTTATTCTTTTTCTTTCTTGTTGTTGTTGGATGGTTTAGTTCTAAAGAATCCTCGACAACAGGGACTCGCCGAAAGGACACAAAGTAATCAAGGAGGACGGTCAGAAACGGGAGAAAAGACGTCAGACGCTGCGGCTGTTGCTGCGCGCCCTGCCGTAGTTGTCTAGATAGCCCATCAACCCTACTCTGTGATATTACCTGAGCAGAGGAAAAAATATGAGCAGGGACCTCAACCATTAAACGGTCAAGAGAACCCAAAGAGAACGAGAACTGATCTGAGAGCTGCCACTATTGGAGCTGGTTGTGACTGCAGGCGTGGCTTCAGGGCCATGGGCTCTGCACACTTGAAGATTAGAGAGAGAGAGAGGTGAGACAAGGGTTCAAAAACAAAGAGCACTTTTAGCATATGTTTCAAGTTTTAATGTATTTTTAACACATCCAGACACACACAAGAAACACACACACATACAGCACGCCATCTACACTAATTGGAGCTATTTGGTTACTGTCAAAATCTATTTTTGTACACCTAGGGGGAGTAAGAAAAGTCGATGTAACCGTACATATGACCGCTGTAGAATCTTTTTCCGAGCTAGAGCCTGGAAAAAGTTGTTCTGAGTGATATTTGTAAACTAGGTTTGGTAAAGTAGTTTCTATTTTATTTTATACTCTTACAATCAATCACATCACCAAAGTTTGTGCGCACACATATTTCTCAGTGGCCAGTGTGTTGCTCTCAAAACATCCCTTGACAGCAATCATCAGATCAGACGTTAGCAATCATACACATTGACAGACACATACACCAAGTCAACATTTTCAGCCATGTCCATTCTCCCAATCAACACTTAACGTGATGATCAACACACACTGTCAGCCATTTTGAAACCGCCCAGTAGACTGAGCTTCAAACAAGAGACTACATCCATTCTGTGTTATTGTCGCAGAGATTTGAATGTTGCCAAGTTTCGAATGTACCGGTACTTGGCCAATGTTCTACTGATCTACTGAATGACAGTTTACGTGTTTCTTTCTTTGCCTTCTTGTTCACTCTTGTCCAATATGTCACGCTACAGACCCCTTGGGTCAATTGCAGCGAACATTACCAGGAGATGAGCTCACGTTGTTGGCTTGAGATCATTTTCAACTTGTAACTCCATCTCTTCCTCAACTTCATGTGAAGTGAACTGTGCTATGAAATACAACTAGTGAACGCTAGTTTCAGTGAAGAGGAACAACAGAACTCTATGAGAGTTAAAGAGAGTCTACTGGCAGTATACCATACAGGTTATTTAGCTATTTGACTTGGCACAGCGGTCCTATAACCCATGATAATGTTTTTCTTCTATCCCAGTGTGTAAAACGATATCTTGTGACAAAATTCAATTGTGGAAAAAAATATTGTGGGTAAAATAAGCAATGGATTGGACCTCCAGACTGTGCTGTTTCTGAGACACAAGATAAGTTGTTTTATCTGTGTTTGCAGTTCACACCTTAAAGGGGAAATCTGCAGTTGCTACATTTTTGGACTTATAAATGAATGATTTGTACCCATTGATTCTTGAAAAATATAAATTGTGAATGCCTCAAGAGCTTAGTTTAACCGTCATACCCCATCAGAACCCAAAATATATGATTGGTTTACTCCAATGTTTGTAAACAACATAAATGTAAAACCATCATTTTGATATCATGGATGGTCAGTCCTTGCATCCGTATATTTCATCCTTCAGTTTTTTCCAGATTAGACGGGGACTACACTTTGTTATTGCTTCAACTGCTGATTGCCCCTTTAAGTTCAATATGGGTCATAATGTCAAATGTGGAGAAGATTAGAGAAATGAAATTCATCCACTGTTACTTAGCAGGCTTGTCATTTGGTGATGTTTTTACCAGCGATTTGTTTATGGCAGATAACTCTACTATCAGCAGCAAACATACACAGTATGTGTTTATTACTGTAATTGTGACTCTTGTTACTGTAATTTACATAATTTCAACGGACCATAATTTCTTAAAATGCCCTAATTAATTAATTAACACCATGATAAATTAATTTCAAAATATTGTGCCGTTCTGAAAAAACATTTGTCAGTAGGTGGCTACATTAGCAGTTTGCATTCAAAGCATAGAATACCTGTTTTGTAAGGTATTAAAGCAGATACGTGTTCCGAATGGATCCAGCCAGAATGGACAACATTTACAGATCCTTTGTGGATCTACATATGCATGAAACAAATTGATATTTCAAATGAAATGGTATAGTATGTGCATGTTTTGGATTACAAACATAGTCTTTTCTGACAACTTGTATATGCTTTGTAAATAATCTTATTATATGGTACTCACTGAATTATGTGAGTGGGGGGTTGTAAGGATTTTTACCAGAAGTCTTTTACAATGTTATTTTAGTATTCAATGTTTTTGATTTTGCTCTATGATGATATTTCTTTTTTTTAATGGAAGCTTGTACATTTGTAGAAAATCTCTATCCCCTTTCATTTCTTTATAGTTACATATCTGGAGTACCTGACCTTGAATTAATGAATGGTTTGTCCGTAATGTTGTCTGATGCCTCAGTCCTACAGTGGCTGCAGGGTCCAAGTAGAATCTCAGTGTTGATGTCTTGCGAGACTTAGGTAGATATTGCCTATGTTGAGCTGAAGTATTTGATTCATGCCATGCGGGTGGGTGCGCTGTCAAAAGATCAATGACGTTCAGATCACATGCTTTTAGTAAGAACCACCCAACAGTCACATTTTAGATGCAGACCGTATCGATAGGGGCTGCTGGGTCTTTGCTGAAATTCCTCCTGAGCCTCAGTTACTGTATGTGAAGATATATTTCATGAAGTATATTGACAAAAACCTTACTATTGTGTGAGAATGCAGAAACCAACCTTTGCCTTAATAATTGCAAACTTCAGTTCATCTAGGGAGCAAACCTTAGGGTCAGGCACGGCACCAGATGTAAGACCTTGGTCATACAGTGATTTTGTCATTCGTTTTTTAACATTCAAAGGGGGCATGTTTTTTTCCCCCAATGAAGGACTAGAGCGGAGAGCACAAATGTTGGCGTCTCAGACACTCAAGAAGGGGGTCGGTTCGGGGCTCTTTCAGCGCTATGCCCTCTATCACTCAGGTACAACTTTAGACTGTCGTAGCATGACATGTAATGTGTTACCCCAAAAGCATCTGCCTTATCTGTAACCTGGCCCGAAAGAAGCACTGGGTCAGCACCAGTGTCCTGCCGTTCAGTGTCTGCTTCCTGTGGATCAACTAACATTCAAATTGTATATTTGCCTGAACAAAGGGGATTTTTGTATCAGTGAAGCTGTTTCAATATCATGTAACATGAACAATAAAAATGTGAAATAAACTTGGCTGCATCTCTCTGCTGTTGAAATGAGGGAAGAACAAGGACTTGTGCCTAGAGTCCGCCAGATCAGAGGCAGTAGGGATGACCAGGGATGTTTTCTTGATACGTGTGCGAATTGGACCATTTTCTGTCCTGCTAATCATTCAAAATGTAACGAGTTCTTTTGGATTTCAGGGAAAATGTATGGAGTAAAAAGTACATAATTTTCTTTAGGAATGTATAAATAGTAAAGTACAGATACCCCAAAAAACTACTTAAGTAGTGCTTCAAAAGTATTTTACCATAAGTACTTTACACCACTGAATAAGGGACCTCAGGTGTTTGTAGTATATTGCCAATATACCACAGCTAAGGGCTGTATCCAGGCACTCCGTGTTGCGTCGTGTGTGAGAACAGCCCTTAGCTGTGGTATATTGGCCATATACCACATCCCCTCGGGCCTTATTGCTTAAGTAGTACCCTGAATAAACTAACAGTGCAAAATTCTCTTTTGCACTGATTATTATAGTTACTGAAAACACAACTTGACTTTTTAGTAATGTGTCTTATAAATGCCTTGACCAGTTTTAGTATAATAATTTAAGTACCATACCGTAACTCTATGTAAGTATGTGAAATATTATTGTTATTTTTTCAACATTGACAACGAGGTCTAATTAATTTACATTTTATTGAACCTCAACTTATAACATTTTAATTTCATTCCTTCTCTTCTACAGCTGTAGTGTTGATGTTATTTCATCATTATCTCTCAAGCTCCGTGACAAATATGCAATATGTCTAATGGGCGTGTGTACGTGCTTGTGTGTGCGTGTGTGTGCACTTGTTTGGGGTTATATCTGCTCACCAAATCCCCTCTCTCCCTGCCCACGGCAGGTGTTACGTAAGGTGGCGACGACGCCTGTGACCGACTTGATTTGGGAGCAATTTTGCTGGCATAATGACACAGTGCAGTCTGGCCTGTCCAGAAATATACCTCTATCCTGTCTATTTAACATCCAGCTCTGACATCTAGCACCCACTTGTCATGTTCCAGGACTGGTCACACGCTGGTGGGAGCTAGGTGTTGTCCTCTACCCTCCACCTTACCAAAAACATCTAAGATCATGAATCAGCCTTCAAATGATGTGGAGCAGGTTGTGAGTTTCATTTGAATTTAGACACTATTCCAACTGTACTGGCTGTACAGTAGCTCAAATGCATTCAGTTCATGGTTAATTATGAATGCTATAAATGTTATTTTATTTATGCTATGAAATTTGGGGAAATACCATAAGTAAATTCCAAGAAATTGGGCTATGAAGCTTGTATTGAAATTGGGCTACTACTTTCTTGTATTATTAAATTTGTTGGGTGTGTGTCTGTGTGTCTCAGTGTGAGCACCAGCTCATAGCCTCACTCAGGATGCAGGTCACACTCCTCTGCATGGTTCCCTGTGGATCTGGTTACATAACGCCTCTGCCTCTGGATCATCCCCTACCTCTACCACCCCCCTCTCTCTTTCTCCCTCTATCTCTTTATCCTCACCCTGTTCCACCAAGGACACATACTCACCTCATTTCCAGTGATGCGCTGACCTTCTTTCTCTGTGTCCTTCTATGACACTGTGATACAGTAATTCATCCAATGAGACGTCTCAGAGATTTCATTTCAAAACAAAAAGGTCTAGGCCAATGCCATTTCTGTTGATATACGGCTCTGGTCTAGAGAATTCCATATTCAGTAAATATGCTGTACCACAATAGTGTGTTTGTTGAAGAGGTAAGTACAGAATCCTTTGTAGTAAGGCTTGTGTAGCACTGTCATAGCAGTGACATAATATGCATTGTATGCAGTCATTAACTCTTATGACAGATGACTTAAAGTGATTCTCCAGAACTTTTGTATAATTTCAGACAGTAGTTTTTAAAGGGGTGCTCATGAGCCAAAACGGGTCTCCTTTTTTTGTATACTACGTCATCCAGTTATGTATAATATGTTACGTCCTGCAAATTCACATAATGTTACATTCGTACAATATGTTATGAATTTGTTGTGCTTAAGATGCCTGACTGCATCTTTAACACTATGGCAGATGTCAGCTAACTGACTATCTGTAAGTTTACCAACTAGTTTAGCAAAATAACGGTTTGTGTCACAACTGAGTCTAGTTAGTTGCCATGAGCTGACATCAGCTGTCATGACTGCTTAGGGCATCTTATGTCATAGTTTTTCTATTTATTGTATTTTTTTTATTTAACCTTTATTTAACTAGGCAAGTCAGTTAATGACAAATTCTTATTTACAATGACGGCCTACCAAAGGCAGGCCTTGCCAAGAAGTGATGAGGTGAAGTGTTGCCGTTGAGGATAAATGCCTCTATGCCTGCTGATTCCATTTCCCATTAAACAACAGCACATACATCAATATCTCCTGGCAAAGAATTAATAGGAATTGATTGTAGCCGGCAAACTGACATATTCCCCGGAAACGGAGCCATGGTGTTTTGGAATTCAAATGCTGTATACAGCTAAGACACATGTTGATGCAGATGCTATTTGAGGTTGTGTACATGTGAGTCACATATAGTGAGGCTCCAAAAGTGTTGGGACAGTGACACATTTGTTGTTGTTATGGCTCTGTAGTCCAGCACTTTGGATTTGAAATGATACAATGATGATTGTGGACTACAGGAAAAGGAGGACCGAGCACGCCCTCATTCTCATCAATGGGGCTGTAGTGGAGCAGGTTGAGAGCTTCAAGTTCCTTGGTGTCCACATCACCAACAAACTAACATGGTCCAAGCACACCAAGACAGTCATGAAGAGGGCATGACAAAACCTATTCCCCCTCAGGAGACTGAAAAGATTTGGCATGGGTCCTCAGATCCTCAAAAGGTTCTACAGCAGCACCATCGAGAGCATCCTGACCGTTTGCATCACTGCCTGGTATGGCAACTGCTTGGCCTCCGACCGCAAGGCACTACAGAGGGTAGTGCGTACAACCCAGTACATAACTGGGGCCAAGGTTCCTGCCATCCAGGACCTCTATACCAGGCGGTGTCAGAGAAAGGCCCTAAAAACGGTCAAAGACTCCAGCCACCCTAGTCATAGACTGTTCTCTCTGCTACAGCACTGCAAGCTGTACTGGAGTGCCAAGTCTAGGTCCAAGAGGCTTCTAAACAGCTTCTACCCACTAGCCATAAGACTCCTGAACATCTAATCAAACGGCTACCCAGACTATTTGCATTGCAAATTACCTCTATTTGCATTTACATATTACCTCAATTACCTCGACTAACCTCGACTCTGTACCGGTTCCCCCCGTTATTTTACTGCTGCTCTTTATTTATTTATTTATTTGTTTTAGGTATTTTTTCTTAAAACTGCATTGTTGGTTAAGGGCTTGTAAGTAAGCATTTTACTGTAAGGTCTACATCTGTTGTATTTGGCGCATGTGACAAATAACATTTGATTTGATCTACTTTGCAGACTGTCAGCTTTAATTTGAGGGTATTTTCATCCATATTGGGTGAACCCGTTTAGAAACTACAGCACTTTTTGTACCATATTCCCCCCATTTTAGGGGACCAAAAGTATTGGGATAAATGCAGTTATGTGTATATTAAAGTAGTCAAAAGTTTCGTATTTGGTCCCATATTCCTAGCACTCAATTTTGACTTTACCAACTTGTTGGATATCATACCCTCAAGACAGGCTAACCTCTCCACATTACAATAACAGGGAAGGTTGGCATTTTGGGGGGTATGATATTTGTAACGTTCTCATTCATCATTACACACGATTCATTCAATACCTTTGGAGCTCAGTGTAGTTGCGTTGTCTTTTCACCATAGACAATATGACATTAAAACTAGTCATCTCAAACAGTACAGTGCCCATTACAGGACTGGCCTTTTACTTCATATACCAGGTAATTTAGACAGTCTCCCCTGTAGTTATATTGCATGGCTGTTATGGTCCCATACAATCCATGTAACTACAAGGTTCCATAATTACTTAGCGTGTGTGTATGTAGACTTAATTGGGCCCCGCCCAGCTACTGACCACACCCATATTCACTTAAATAGTAGTCTTGTTTATTGTTCATCAAAGTTCTTGTGGACTAATTATTTGGATTACTTCATACATTCTCCACTGACTTTGTTGGGTAAAACATTTTGACATTCAACGCTGCTGGATTGAATTGTGCCTATTTTGGGGGATTTCTTCTTTCTAGACATTGGATTTTGGGTGTCGTCCTCATCCACATATCATTATCCCTGCAACGTTGAAGATCTTTGGCTGTTACCAAGGCTCTGTTTATTTAATAGCTACTGCGTATACAGGCAACTCTATACGTTGTGCGCACTCTTAATAACTGAACCTGGATCAGTTTGTTATGTTACACAGTGGTGTGACTGCCATGACTAGGTAAATAAAGGCTTGGCTACCCTGTCCGTTTGTCTTCACATCCTCCACATCTTCCGCCTCTCTTTAACCCCTCCCCTTCTCTATTTAACCCCTCCCTTCCTCACTGTAACCCCTCCCCTACTCTATTTAATCCCTCCTTCTCTCTTTAACCCCTCCCTTTGTCTTTTTAACCCCTCTCTTTAACTCCTCCTCTCTCTCTTTCTTCCACTCCCACTTTCACCCACTCTGCTCTCCACTACTCTCTCACGCCCTTCATTAATCACTTTATGTGTTACAGTTGCAGTCAAATATATTGGCACCCTTGCACTTTACACTGATGTGCAATGGAGCAGAATGTTACGTTTTGTCTTTTAGAAAGTGGTTAAATGGCTATTTTTACCCTGCAGGCATCTGAAATGTACCACTGGTGAGATAAGTTACACATAGATGAGAATCATTTACATCCAACCAAATTCATTCAAATTTTTTATAGTTTAGTCCAGGCCAATTTATGACTCCTTTTTTTTCTTCTTGGCCCTGTGCAGTTGCATATCAAACAAATACATACAGTATGCGAAATACATAAAAATCAACTTGTTTTAAAAGAAATAGTGAATTGTGCAAGGGTGCAAGGGTGCCCATTTATTTAACCACAGCTATTTTTCTTATACCTCATCCCTCCATATCCATCTCATCCAATTTGTCTATCCTCTTTTCCAATGTCCCTCTCCATCCCCCTCTTCCTCCTCTTCACTTTAACTTTAGACATTCTTACCCTATGCGCCTATTTATTTTCTTTACCCCTAAAGTTTCTCTCCCTCTCTCTACCTTCATTTCTGCTCACTCCTTCCCCTCCCTCCCTCAGATCATTATTTTATGAGGATTAACTGTCCTGCACGGTGGGGAGAATTCCAGGAAAACTGTCACCTTTAATAATCCAGTGTCCATGTTTGAGATGACCTCGGTCAGATCGCTTAGTCCTGCCACCCTCGTGTGGCCTGCATTAGGAACATACCGTATGTAAGGGAAACGTCTGGGTCGTATTCACTAGGCGGCAAGTGGAAGAAAACGGACTGAAACAGGGAGGCACTAACCTAAACTTGTCCAATAAAAAACTTTAGTTTTCATTGCAAACCGTGTTCCGTTGCGATGCGTTTTGCTACGGTTTGCACTAATGACCCTGATGTACATAATCACAGACTAACTGGAGCAGTTCAGTTTCTCCCACTTCTGTTGACGTTTACACAAAGGTTGAACGTCGGATGTAGGGTTGTGTGACAGCGATTATTTGTTTGAGTTTGGACAACTTGTCACGTTCTGACCATAGTTCTTGTGTGTTGTGCTTGTTTTAGTGTTGGTCAGGACGTGAGCTGGGTGGGCATTCTATGTTGTGTGTCTAGTTTGTCTGTTTCTATGTTTGGCCTAATATGGTTCTCAATCAGAGGCAGATGTTTTGTGTTGTCTCTGATTGGGAATCATATATAGGTTGCTTGTTTTGTGTTGGGATTTTGTGGGTGGTTGTTTCCTGTCTCTGTGTTTTCTCTGCACCAGATAGGGCTGTTTCGGTTTGCCACGTTTTTGTTATTTTGTAAGTGTTGTAAGTTTTCACATTTTCGTTTGTAATTAAACATGTTGAACACGAGCTACGCTGCGTCTTGGTCCGATCCCTGTTACACCCTCTCTTCTCGTGAAGAGAGGGAAGGCTGCCGTTACACAACTGTTGTGATGACAGCCTGTCTCTCTAGTTCTGTTAGCGATAACTGCTGAAACGTTTTGACCAGCTATTATAGAGATATCAGTGATGATCAGTTATTTTAGATATAACGGTTGAAATGTTATCATTAGCTTTTAGAGATATCAGTTATTATGATCAGCTATTTTAGTTACTTATAGCCTATACTGTACATGATAAGCTATTTCCGTATACCCCGTTTTATCTGTTTTGGTGGAGTTCAATGGTTTACTGCTCCTACGTCCTTTACTGGAAGTTGTTGTGTCATACACAAGTGGTGGTCAAGACCCTGTAAATGGCGACACGGTGAGAGAAGCGGCCGCTTGGTGTGAGAGAGCAACCTTTGACCACCACCTCGGCTCAGAATGACCGTGTTTCTGACCTCTCAGGAACCCTTGTTACCTGGTCAACATGTGATTGACAAATGGTCCAATCACAGAGACACAGGCCAAGGCGTAATGAGAGCCCATAGGCATTTTCCCATCACTGGGCTAAAAACAACCCTGAGAGCACTTCCATGACTATAGGCTACAGATATGTAGAAATGAAGTATTATTTGTGTATGAAAATGTAATGTGATGACATTGCCTCCAATGTTTACTGTTGACTGTTGCTAAATGAGTCTCACATGCATCAGACTCTGGAGGTCAAGGCAAACAAACCGGCTTGCTTTAAATGTTTCTACATTTAAGTACAACTAAAATGTAACTGTGAATGAAGCAGGTTGAGGCAATGGCCTTGGAAACTAGGCTAGTTGGCCAATTCAATGTCACAGTCTTGACACATACAGTATTGTATGTAGGCAGCGTCTGTCTAAAATGTTAGTATACCAGTTGATGGTCACAGTATGATCCTAATGTACCAGGACAGAATGTATAGCACCAGGACAGAAAGTCTTCATGTGCAGATGATGGCCTTAATATATATACTGATGGACTGGATGTCCTAAGTATTAAAAGGACCTCGAATCCTGAAGTTGATCTCCACTAAGTCCATCACAGGAGCATTCTTCAAGTGGTGCCTGTATGTGCCCCTTTTTGTCACAAACAGGAAATAGATTCATCACGGCATGTTCAGGCTTTGAAAGCCACTGAAAATGATGCAACATGGGTTTAATTGGGTTTTTATTGTGTAATCCCGTTTATTGCTTCCTGTTGATAAGATACACAGCTTTGATCATTTCTGAGTCGCTGGTGTTATAGCCCTGAAAGAACGTGAGCATTCCCCAACGACATTCCAAACACAGTGATAAGCCATCTCGTGCAGCAGATTGCTCCCACCTAAATCATTGGTTCAGTCCAAAGGTCCTGCTGTAGGATTGAAAGAAACCCTTGGCCACAGAATGGTCTTCGAGACACTTTTCAGACCACTATGTACAGTACACTTTGTTGTTATGATGTGGCAGGACAATAGTCTTTGACAGTACATCCTGTGACCATCTCATACCATGGAAATGGATTGTATTTGCATGATCCTGCCAGCTCTTAGGAGAGAAAGAGCACTGTCCCAAAAGGAAGTATCTATTTAGGTAATTCCCATTGTCTGACAGACTAGCGCTGGATAGGAGTGACGCCACCTACCGGAAGAAAGTTTACTTTTTTTTTTTACAGTGCATACATTTTTGTACTGGTCCCCCATAAGAATCAAACCCACAGTCCTGGCATTGAATGTGCCATGCTCTACCAACTGAGCCACACGGAACCACAATGGGTCATTCCTAACGGAACCAAGCACGTAGCTTTTCAAGCCAATCACTCTACTTTTTAGACTTACTTTATCAATAGCTACATTATCTGAGGTAAAAATCAATGATTGGATTGGTATCAGGATGCCGGACATGAGTTGACAAACTTTATCTGAAAAGTGCTCGTTAGCTAACCGTATCTTTCAGGTGTGAACTTCAAAAGCTGTTCACTTCTTATTTGGTGGCACTGTTTGTTTTTTGGGAGGTATGCAACAGCAAATGTTTTCAAAAAGTAAACGCAGAGTCATCCGGAGTTCCGATAAAGTGGCCATTGATATTCTCTCCAGGTGTAAACCTGAGAGCACCGGAGGGAAATGACTGTGCAGGAAATAAATTAGACTAGAGACATACAATGAGAGGCGTTTACACCGCTAAATAAACGGACATTTTTGGGCACACATTCTCTCCTTCTTTATAGCCATTATGTGTCGATCATAGGTGATCCTCGACCAATAATTAGGTTATTGCATGTTTTTCCTTGACATAATGCTGATAGCTAGTGTGTTTAGACTGATATGTTCATTATGGTTATGCAGGCTGAAGGGGAATGTTAATGCCAATAGGGAGGATTGATAGCATTGTGCTCTGTCACAGGATATGCAATGCTTGGTGCTGCCACATGGATCTTCCAGGGAAGTAGCAGTAAAGCAACTAGATGACAGCGGAACCAGGCCTATCTCTATATAATGCTGTGGACGGAACCATGATGTTATAACATGAGGGTAACCTGTTTGTTGTGTTCCCAGACGCTACCGATTACTGTCCATTGTGCCAACCTCTAAGGAATGGCACTGTCGTGTCTTTGGCTATGCCGGATTAAGTGATATGACATGCTATTCTATAAAATCATTTCTCTGTAATTAATATGACCTGATTAAGCTAATCATGTAAAAGTAATTAACTAGAAAGTCGGGGCACCACGAAATAATGTTTATAGAGCTGTTATCTTTCGAATAAACTCTTAAAGACATGGTAATCTTTTATATCAATAGCAGTCAATATTTAATCGTCGCCTTATTCAGTCTCATCTGAAAGTTGTAAATTCTTGGTTATCTTCACGAACCCTGGCTAACAAGTTGAATCAGCAATACAAAATTTGGTTTTACAAATTATGTCATAAAGGAAAACGTCCCTAGCGGACGGAACAGATATGACAGCTGGTTACACAAAGAAAGGGGGTTGGGTTTTGAATGAAAGAGCGGGAAGACTAAGGAACAAAAATGTTTTGTGTCTCTATCGGGCCGTAGGCAGCTATGCTATCGTAAATACAGTATCTTATGCATTCTAAATAACCGCCCAATCGGAAAGGAAAATGCAATAAATATTTACTCTGAGCTGCGTTAGATTGGTCGTAGATAGAAGGCCGGGTTGCCCAGCAGGGATCTCTTGTCCTCTGAAGAATCACTTCTGGAGTGAATAAGAGTTCAAAGCTCATACCAAGTTGGCATACTTTTTTTCTTTTTAAATTTTATCCCCTTTTCTCCCCAATTTTCATGGTATCCAATCGCTAGTAATTACTATCTTGTCTCATCGCTACAACTCCCGTACGGGCTCGGGAGAGACGAAGGTCGAAAGCCATGCGTCCTCCGAAGCACAACCCAACCAAGCCGCACTGCTTCTTAACACAGCGCGCCTCCAACCCAGAAGCCAGCCGCACCAATGTGTCGGAGGAAACACCGTGCACCTGGCCCCCTTGGTTAGCGCGCACTGCACCTGGCCCGCCACAGGAGTCGCTGGAGCGCAATGAGACAAGGATATCCCTACCGGCCAAACCCTCCCTAACCCGGACGACACTAGGCCAATTGTGCATCGCCCCACGGACCTCCCGGTCACGGCCGGCGGCGACAGAGCCTGGGCGCGAACCCAGAGACTCTGGTGGCGCAGCTAGCACTGCGATGCAGTGCCCTAGACCACTGCGCCACCCGGGAGGCCAAGTTGCCATACTTTTAAGCTTGTGCTATATTCTGGCTGGTATAGTCGAAATTCATCCTTTCGGCGTGTCGATCGTCACCTTCACATTGAACACGATGCTAATTTTGTTAGGTTATTATCTGAGCCCTTTAAACGTAGGTCCGTCGTCCTCGGAACAGAAAGTTGGATTTTCATCAACGGGCTTATATCGGGGTGAAGAGAAGGGCGTTTCATAGTTTACTTGGGCGGTGCCTCTGAGTGAGCAGAGTTTCTCTATGACAAACCGTTCTCTCATTTAAGAAGCTAAAATTACATTTAATCTTTTCACAAATAGTTTCATATTTAAACATTTAATTGCACAACAATTCCATGTGAATCTGATAACTAGAATGTGTCGACTTTCCAAGATACAGTTTATGTCATCCTGTCATTAGTAGTAATGTCTATGACAACAACTGATCTGAGATCATATTCATTAAGTACCAACGCATATTTTACCGAAATATGGTTCCGTTTCCCACCTTTTGATGTTACCAGACTCTCTATGTTACAAAGGCTTTACAAGAGTCAACTCTATAAAGTAGAGAGAGAAAGGGGGAAAGGTATTTATGGGGGTCATAAACCTCCCCCAACATGCTAACGTCATGACAGCACCAAAAGGGAAACATTTTAAGATATACTTGACTTTTCATCTTTACCCTCTACTGTCATTTAAGTAACTGAATCCATCTTTGAAAGTAGCTAAAGTTTTAGCTTTTTGGGGAGGGAAAACTGCAGGTAGGCAGGGTACCCTAGTGGTTAGAGCGTTGGGCTAGTAACCGAAAAGTTGCAAGTTCAAATCCACGAGCTGACAAGGTACAAATCTGTCGTTCTGCCCCTGAACAAGGCAGTTAACCCACTGTTCCTAGGCTGTCATTGAAAATAAGAATATGTTCTTAACTGATTTGCCTAGTTAAATAAAGATATAATAATACAATTTAAAAAGAATACTTGCTAGGTCATGCTTGAACACATTTTTGGAGACAACATTCTGACAGTCAATATGTTGTTGTGAGAAAAACGATCCAAATACTTATGATGACAGGTAAGTTTGTGTGTGAACAAGTTCCTATTTTCCTACAGCACATACCAAGAACTTGAGTGAATGTGCGTGCCTATGTAATAATGAGACTGCACAAATAAACTGTTTCTACCTCCTGCACAGCGGTAGAGATCACTGGCAGTGTGTATCAGTATCTCATATGCTCTATCTCAGTGGGTGGGTGAACGGACACCGTAGACTTATATAATCAACGTTGGACAGAAACAGACAGTCAGAGAGCCAGGCGGCCATGGGGCCTGAGGAAGAAGCGACTGAGAGGAGAGAAAGCTCCAGGTTTTCATGGGTCCCTGACCCCTATCAGATTCCACAGCCTCTCCTGACCCTTCCATAACTGTGCCGACGGGCCCCTTGCCACCTGGTAACCCACCTCTACTTTCTCACCCCTCCAGAGGTTCATGCAACTCAAGTCAACCCAGTTCTCTTGGCTCGTCTTGGTTTTTGAAGCACTTGATGGTCGTTGCAATCTTTGGTTCTTCCAGACTATGTTCCGACTTTCATAGTCTTCCTCAAGGCAGGACATGAATAGTCACATATGGTATCCTCCATTTTGAACTAATAGCTACAGTATCACTACCAAGTCTGCAAATGCTGCTGGAATCGATAGGACTCAATAATAATAATTTATGACTGAACAGCATTAGAAGTGCAGTTTTAGAATGAACCCCCAAGTAAAGAAACAATCATGAAATTCCAAACAAAACTCTTATCAAAGTGTGGTCCACTGTAGAAGTTCAAAGATGCTAGCTATGGTAAGCCATGAAAGTGCATAGTCACAGTCCTCTTTCTTTTTTTTTTACTCCTGGGCCCTTTTGTCAATTACATTTCTGCATAGAATTTTACTGTATCGTGCTTATCAGTCTTTCTACAATAAAATGGAAAAAATAAGTGGATAACGTAGCTTGTATTAGAGTTTACTAGAGTTGAAATATGGCTGAAAGTGGGTTTAGGTCCCATCTGGCATGTGGAAAGGAGGCGGGGTGGAGTGTCTGTGTGTGTCAGGAGCTCCTAGTGTGATGGCCTTGTGAGTAAAGTCCACAGAATCTCCTCTTGAAAACCATGAAGGTCAGAAACCAAGGAGAAGAAGAAACAACAAAGATGGGAACATGTCTTATATGGGTCAACCTGAAGACACTAGGAGGTTGAAATGGTCTACACTGGGAGGTTCAAACAGTCTACACTGGGAGGTTCAAGCAGTATACACTGGGCGGTTGAAATGGTCTACACTGGGGGATTCAAGCAGTATACACTGGGAGGTTCAAGCAGTCTACACTGGGGGATTCAATCAGTCTACACTGGGAGGTTTAAACAGTTTACACTGGGAGGTTCAAACAGTTTACACTGGGAGGTTGAAACGGTCTACACTGGGGGATTCAATCAGTCTACACTGGGAGGTTGAAACGGTCTACACTGGGAGGTTCAAGCAGTATACACTGGGAGGTTGAAACGGTCTACACTGGGGGGTTCAAGCAGTATACACTGGGAGGTTCAAGCAGTCTACACTGGGGGATTCAATCAGTCTACACTGGGAGGTTTAAACAGTTTACACTGGGAGGTTCAAACAGTTTACACTGGGAGATTCAATCAGTCTACACTGGGAAGTTACAACAGTCTACACTGGGAGGTTCAAACAGTCTACACTGGGAAGTTACAACAGTCTACACTGGGAGGTTCAAACAGTCTATACTGGGAGGTTCAAACAGTCTACACTAGGAGGTTCAAACAGTCTACACTGGGAGGTTCAAATAGTCTACACTGGGAGATTCAAACAGTCTACACTGGGAGGTTCCAACAGTCTACACTGGGAGGTTCAACAGTTTACACTGGGAGGTTCAAACAGTCTACACTGGGAGGTTCAAACCTACAATACATTCACACCACTCTGTAAGTAGGTCATTTTGGAATTATGACGGATATACTATCAGCATCATAACATGAATCTGCCTCCATGTTTTATGTAGGAAGTTGATGATCATATTTTTAGGATGCAATTCACATTACTATATTACTATATTATAGTAATATATATTATAAATAATATAATATATATACTATATTATTATTATATTACTATATTACTATATTACTCTATTCCTAGATGGCTTAGCAGTTCAGACGTCATTTCTGTTTCGTATTGTCGTGTCCTGTATATATATATATTTACACCTTTCTTCGCATATCTTTTATATATTTTATTATCCAAGAACTCAACTACAAAAGCTTTCCTGCAAAAGCTTTCCTGCAACCCGCTTCACCAATTACAAAAAAGTATTATTTACCTCAAATCTGAAAATCCACCGTGGAAGCTAGCCAGGGGCTAATTCAGAAGCTAGCCAGAAAGCTAACCAGAAGCTATCCGATAGCTAGCCAGAAGCTAATCTGTAGCTGCCCAGAAATTAGCCGGTCTGCTGGCTAGCGTTGGTGTCTCAGCTGCCCACGTTTTGTGGTCATCAGCTATTCCTTTAGCTCGATAATCTACCGGCACTTTTGTGCAACGCGACTCGGACCGGAGCATTCCGGGACTTTTTTTCTCTCAGTTTCCCCGGATTTCAGCCGCAGGCTCTGGACATTTGCAGCTAGCTAGCTGCAAACCGTGTGACTATTGGCTTACGTCGATCCCGGAGCAAACTCAAATCATTCCGGAGCTAGCCAGCTGAGGAGTTCCATCAGCCATTCCTGGGCTACAGTCACCTATCCGGACCCGTTTTTTTTTGTTTTGTTGTTGCTGCAGATACGGAGCCCCGCCGGGCCTTCACGACTGACTGCCGACGTTATCTGCCCGAGGGAGTTATCCAACTGGCACCTCCGTCCCGACGTTACCTGAACGCTCATCTGGGGCCCGCTAACCGTTAGCTGTCTTACCGGTTGCTATCTGAATAAGTATATCGGACAATTATTATTATTATTCTTTTTTTTCTTTTTTTTTCTTCATTTTTTTTCTTTTTTTTTTCTTGGGTCACTATATCTATTTTGCCAATTTGGATTGATCCCCTCTACCACACGGAACCCCACTAACCTACCGACGGAAACGCACGAGGTATCTACAAATAGACTTCCATACTATGCTATCTCGCTACCGATAGCCATCTACCCGGCCAGCTGTCTGGATCGCCGTGACCCCAACCAACCTCTACTCACTGGACCCTTATTGATCACTCGATTAAGCATGCCTCTCCTTAATGTAAATATGCCTTGTCCATTGCTGTTCTGGTTAGTGTTTATTGGCTTATTTCACTGTAGAGCCTCTAGCCCTGCTCACTATACCATATCCAACCTCACAGTTCCACCACCCACATATGCGATGACATCACCTGGTTTCAATGATGTTTCTAGAGACAATATCTCTCTCATCATCACTCAATACCTAGGTTTACCTCCACTGTATTCACATCCTACCATACCTTTGTCTGTACATTATTCCTTTAAGCTATTTTATCGCCCCCAGAAACTTCCTTTTACTCTCTGCTCTAGAAGTTCTAGACGACCAATTCTCATAGCTTTTAGCCGTACCCTTATCCTACTCCTCCTCTGTTCCTCTGGTGATGTAGAGGTGAATCCAGGCCCTGCAGTACCTAGCTCCACTCCTATTCCCCAGGCGCTCTCTTTTGATGACTTCTGTAACCGTAATAGCCTTGGCTTCATGCATGTTAACATTAGAAGCCTCCTCCCTAAGTTTGTTTTGTTCACTGCTTTAGCACACTCTGCCAACCCGGATGTTTTAGCCGTGTCTGAATCCTGGCTTAGAAAGACCACCAAAAATTCTGACATTTTCATCCCCAACTACAAGATTTTCAGACAAGATAGAACGGCCAAAGGGGGCGGTGTTGCAATCTATTGCAAAGATTGCCTGCAGAGTTCTGTTTTACTATCCAGGTCTGTTCCCAAACAATTTGAACTTCTACTTTTAAAAATCCACCTCTCTAAAAACAAGTCTCTCACCGTTGCCGCCTGCTATAGACCACCCTCTGCCCCCAGCTGTGCTCTGGACACTATATGTGAACTGATTGCCCCCCATCTATCTTCAGAGCTCGTGCTGCTAGGCGACCTAAATTTTAACATGCTTAACACCCCAGCCACCCTACAATCTAAGCTTGATGCCCTCAATCTCACACAAATTATCAATGAACCTACCAGGTACCACCCCAATTCCGTAAACACGGGTACCCTCATAGATATCATCCTAACAAACTTGCCCTCCAAATACACCTCTGCTGTTTTCAACCAAGATCTCAGCGATCACTGCCTCATTGCCTGCATCCGTAATGGGTCAGCGGTCAAACGACCTCCACTCATCACTGTCAAACGCTCCCTGAAACACTTCAGCGAGCAGGCCTTTCTAATCGACCTGGCCGAGGTATCCTGGAAGGATATTGATCTCATCCCGTCAGTAGAGGATGCCTGGACATTTTTTTAAAAATGCCTTCCTCACCATCTTGAATAAGCATGCCCCATTCAAGAAATTTAGAACCAGGAACAGATATAGCCCTTGGTTCTCTCCTGACCTGACTGCCCTTAACCAACAGAAAAACATCCTATGGCGTTCTGCATTAGCATCGAACAGCCCCCGTGATATGCAACTTTTCAGGGAAGCTAGAAACCAGTATACACAGGCAGTTAGAAAAGCCAAGGCTAGCTTTTTCAAGCAGAAATTTGCTTCCTGCAACACAAATTCAAAAAAGTTCTGGGACACTGTAAAGTCCATGGAGAATAAGAACACCTCCTCCCAGCTTCCAACTGCTCTGAAGATAGGAAACACTGTCACCACCGACAAATCCACTATAATTGAGAATTTCAATAAGCATTTTTCTACGGCTGGCCATGCTTTCCACCTGGCTACCCCTACCCCGGACAACAGCACTGCCCTCCCCTCTGCTACTCGCCCAAGCCTTCCCCATTTCTCTTTCTCCCAAATACAGTCAGCTGATGTTCTAAAAGAGCTGCAAAATCTGGACCCTTACAAATCAGCCGGGCTAGATAATCTGGACCCTTTCTTTCTAAAACTATCTGCTGAAATTGTTGCCACCCCTATTACTAGCCTTTTCAACCTCTCTTTCGTGTCGTCTGAGATTCCCAAAGATTGGAAAGCAGCTGCGGTTATCCCCCTCTTCAAAGGGGGGGACACTCTTGACCCTAACAGCTACAGACCTATATCTATCCTACCCTGCCTTTCTAAGGTCTTCGAAAGCCAAGTCAACAAACAGATTACCGACCATTTCGAATCCCACCATACCTTCTCCGCTATGCAATCTGGTTTCAGAGCTGGTCATGGGTGCACCTCAGCCACGCTCAAGGTCATAAACGATATCTTAACCGCCATCGATAGGAAACAATACTGTGCAGCCGTATTCATTGACCTGGCCAAGGCTTTTGACTCTGTCAATCACCACATCCTCATCGGCAGACTCGACAGCCTTGGTTTCTCTAATGATTGCCTCGCCTGGTTCACCAACTACTTCTCTGATCGAGTTCAGTGTGTCAAATCGGAGGGTCTGTTGTCCGGGCCTCTGGCAGTCTCCATGGGGGTGCCACAGGGTTCAATTCTTGGACCGACTCTCTTCTCTGTATACATCAATGATGTCGCTCTTGCTGCTGGTGATTCTCTGATCCACCTCTACGCAGACGACACTATTCTGTATACTTCTGGCCCTTCTTTTGACACCGTGTTAACAACCCTCCAGGCGAGCTTCAATGCCATACAACTCTCCTTCCGTGGCCTCCAATTGCTCTTAAATACAAGTAAAACTAAATGCATGCTCTTCAACCGATCGCTGCCTGCACCTGCCCGCCTGTCCAACATCACTACTCTGGACGGCTCTGACTTAGAATATGTGGACAACTACAAATACCTAGGTGTCTGGTTAGACTGTAAACTCTCCTTCCAGACTCACATCAAACATCTCCAATCCAAAGTTAAATCTAGAATTGGCTTCCTATTCCGCAACAAAGCATCCTTCACTCATGCTGCCAAACATACCCTTGTAAAACTGACCATCCTACCAATCCTCGACTTCGGTGATGTCATTTACAAAATAGCCTCCAAAACCCTACTCAATAAATTGGATGCAGTCTATCACAGTGCCATCCGTTTTGTCACCAAAGCCCCATATACTACCCACCACTGCGACCTGTACACTCTCGTTGGCTGGCCCTCGCTTCATACTCGTCGCCAAACCCACTGGTTCCAGGTCATCTACAAGACCCTGCTAGGTAAAGTCCCCCCTTATCTCAGCTCGCTGGTCACCATAGCAACACCTACCTGTAGCACGCGCTCCAGCAGGTTTATCTCTCTGGTCACCCCCAAAACCAATTCTTCCTTTGGCCGCCTCTCCTTCCAGTTCTCTGCTGCCAATGACTGGAACGAACTACAAAAATCTCTGAAACTGGAAACACTTATCTCCCTCACTAGCTTTAAGCACCAGCTGTCAGAGCAGCTCATAGATTACTGCACCTGTACATAGCCCATCTATAATTTAGCCCAAACAACTACCTCTTTACCTACTGTATTTATTTATTTATTTTGCTCCTTTGCACCCCATTATTTCTGTCTCTACTTTGCGCTTTCTTCCACTGCAAACCAACCATTCCAGTGTTTTTATTTTTTATTTTACTTGCTGTGTTGTATTTACTTCGCCACCATGGCCTTTTTATATTTTTATTTATTTATACATATATTTGTTTGCCTTCACCTCCCTTATCTCACCTCACTTGCTCACATTGTATATAGACTTATTTTTTTTCACTGTATCATTGACTATATGTTTGTTTTACTCCATGTGTAACTATGTGTTGTTGTATGTGTCGAACTGCTTTGCTTTATCTTGGCCAGGTCGCAATTGTAAATGAGAACGTGTTCTCAATTTGCCTACCTGGTTAAATAAAGGTTAAATAAAAAATAAAATAAATAAATAAATACTATGATTATTATTGGCCATTTACATTTCTTCACGTTTCTCAACAATAAAACATTAAATTGTCTTTTTTGTCACAATCCATCACCCACGTCACACAATTACTTTAACATTCATCATTAGAACTGTTGTGCAAACCACAAAGCAACCTTTAAATGTTTTCTGTTCATATTTTGGAAGCAAAGTGAGCCCTTAAATCAATCATAGACAGGAAATGAATCCGACATGCCAATGTTCAGCTCTAGTAACACACTCACACAACTAACCCATGTCGGCTTGTCAACACGTCTTTTCCAAGAAAAGCTTGTCTGCACTAAAGGATTTTACTGCTCAAATAAAATAAAAGAGTTGTTCAACAAAAAAATGACATGTAAGCAATGAGAGAACAGGAAGTGTTGTGGATAGAAATGTGTTCAGAAGTGGTTTGAAACTAACCCCAGACTAATGTGGTGCTGTTTTCTTTCTGTCTGATGTGGTTAAACACTGTCTGACTCTGTTGAAGAAAAGAGCACTAACCATTTGCAATGAGGAACTATTGGTCTATTAGTTGTAGAAATTGTAGTAGTCCGGTCTGCTATTTACGCCACCATTTTAGCCACTGTTTCAGGCAACATTTCAGCCACAATGAAAAATGTGCTTGATTAACATCACAACACCACATTTCCTTCCCCTTCCCAGAAGACACTTCTTACAGTTCTTCCTGAGAACATGTTTTTTTATCTTCTCCAATGCTGATGCTATGTCAGACAGGAAGTTGTGTCATAATGCCCACCTCATATATGTCCCAATCTCCATAGGAAATGGTCATGGAGATGGTATTTCATAGTACTTCCGGCATGGTGCACTGCGACAATGCCGTTGAGTAAAGAGACCAAAATCATGCAACAACGACTGGAAGACAGAAACTTTGACTGCCGTTGCTGTGGCAGAGGGAAAACAGTGCAGTCATTTGTAAGTAGGCCTAGTCTGTATGTCTGTCTGTCTGTCTGTTATTGAGTCTCATTGTCAGTGGTGTAGTGGTGCTTGGAGAAGTGGGTATACTCTAATTTTGCCCAACATTTTCCTATAGTTGTTTAATGTTTTCACTATCAAAATTACACTTTTTAATGGAAAAACTTCAGAAATTTGAAGTTTGAAGTCTATAACCGGCTACTGATGTCTTTCAATTCTGTGAGCTGCTCCATGCGTCAACAACCAGTTGAGAGCTATGTGCTCTTGCTGCCTGATATTCTGCTAAAACTAGCTATGTGTGCAGTGTGAATGTGAATAGCCTATATTCACATACTTTGCGATTGTGTAGGCTACTTTGTGCATGATTTCGCAATTGTACTACATAATTGATATGGCGTTTACCTTCACTATACTACTTTGATACGCATCAGTGCGGATTAAGAAGTAATATGCAATTCCCACTGAAAAGAAAGTGGGTATACGTCGTATAGCCCCCACTACACCAATGCTCATCGTAAATCTGTCTCTCTGTCTCTCTGTCTCTCTGTCTCTCTGTCTCTCTGTCTCTCTGTCTTACCCCACCTAAGGACATCGTGTCCCAGCGTGGGCTGCAGAGAATGTTGTGACTGACGTGCCCTGATTAGTGTGTGTGTACATGTGTGTGTATGCGCTTGTGTGAGTGTATGTATGTGTGTCTGGCCACCTTTCCCGCTCCTGATCCCCTTAATCCTCTCAGCCACCATGGCTCAAACAGCCCAACCCCCCCCCCCCCCTCTCGCCCCCTCCCTCCACCCCTCCATCCCATCACATCACACACTGTGCAGAGATGTCAGCAGGTTCACTGCGATGCAGGCGGGCGATCCCATCCCAGGAAATCTTCATGGAAAGTTTCGAAGAGCCTTAGAGGGAGTGGCCTACCCTTACCCAGGCCCCTCGGGGCAGTGATCCCCCCCATTTGCGCTGCTGTTATAAAGAATGCACCTCTAAACCACTTTCCCACCACTAAGAGGATTACCAAGGTAATGCTTCATATCAAAAAGATGCTATGGCCGATCTAGCCGCTGGGAGGCTGAATTTAATTATTATTGTAGAAGATTGATGTCAGACTTTTCAGACTGGACATGGACGCCACTGTCCTGTACTGTGACGAAAACCTAATGTATGTCCACGTGAGGGTCAAGACCATGTTGCAAACCATGCCAGTCCACAAACGTAACTGATACTGTAGTAACCACTGTAAAAGCACTTTAGCCTGCATAAGTATACCTTTTCAAATCACCCTAGTTAAGGTCACATGCTGGGAGAGATAAGATGGGTGGAAGCAAATGACAGCTATTAGCATAGAAATTGGACAGGATGGAAATGAATATTGAATATAGGATGCTTAGCTCTGGAGTCAATAGTCAAAAAGTCTAAATGTGTTCTATAATGTCCATGACCTAATGTACAGACCATAACATTATAAATATACTACACATTGTTTTTAAAACACTGTATTGCTGTTAAGTATCGACAACCAGTTGATGGTCCATTCTGTAAAATAAAACTTTTCCACTGCGTCAAATGATTCTGCCTTCATTTTAGCCGTCATCCCACATGACAGAAAGTAGTGTTGGTGTTGTGGGTCCCCTCATGCTTTGGTTTTCCACTCTTTGTGATGGTGTTGATGTAGGCAATGTTTACGCACTGTCTCCTGGCCGGCACAGACATCATGTCCGATCAGGATCAACTGCTGTGTGTGTGTGTTTCTGTGTGTGTGTGTGTGTGTGTGTGTGTGTGTGTGTGTGTGTGTGTGTGTGTGTGTGTGTGTGTGTGTGTGTGTGTGTGTGTGTGTGTGTGTGTGTGTGTGTGTGTGTGTGTGTGTGGGATACCAAAACAAAACTCACTTCCTCTTTGGCGACATGTTTGTCTTTCAGTCTGATGGCTACTAGCCCTTTGTGTCTCCAATGTGGAATGGCACTCACTAACCTATTTTCTCCCCTCTAAACATGACAAATTTGAAAAACGGTGTTCAAGGTAGTACATCCTAAATGCCCAACATCACCTCATCCCTGAAATGTACATGTTTTGGAAAGCATTGCTTCGGTCACCTGCAAATTAAATCAATGCTATGTCTGTTGTAGAAAAGGAATACAATCCCATAAAAAAAATTTTTTTTTAAATATGAACATTTTCAATTTCGCTTTCAAAGGATAAGTTACGTAACAATTTGAGCTTCTACTTTTAAAAATCCACTTTTCCAGAAACAAGTCTCTCACCGTTGCCGCTTGCTATAGACCACCTTCTGCCCCCAGCTGTGCCCTGGACACCATATGTGAATTGATTGTTCCCCATCTATCTTCAGAGCTTGACCTGTTGTTAGGTGACCTAAACTGGGACATCCTTAACACCCCAACCATCCTACAATCTAAGCTTGATGCCCTCAATCTCACACAAATTATCAATGAACCTACCAAGTATACATTCTGTATACTTCTGACCCTTCTTTGGACACTGTGTTAACTATCCTCCAGACGAGCTTCAATGCCATGCAACTCTCCTTCCGTGGCCTCCAACTACTCTTAAATGCAAGTAAAACTAAATGCATGCTCTTCAACCGATTGCTGCCCGCACCTGCCCACCCGTCCAGCATCACTACTCTGGACGGTTCTGACTTAGAATATGTGGACAACTACAAATACCTAGGTGTCTGGTTAGACTGTAAACTCTCCTTCCAGACTCACATTAAGCATCTCCAATCCAAAATTAAATCTAGAATTGGCTTCCTATTTTGCAAAAAAAGCATCCTTCACTTTGCTAGGCAAAGCCCCACCTTATCTCAGCTCACTGGTCACCATAGCAGCACCCACCCGTAGCACGCGCTCCAGCAGGTATATTTCACTGGTCACCCCCAAAGCCAATTCCTCCTTTGGCTGCCTTTCCTTCCAGTTCTCTGCTGCCAATGACTGGAATGAATTGCAAAAATCACTGAAGCTGGAGACCCATATCTCCCTCACTAACTTTAAGCACCAGCTGTCAGAGCAGCTCACAGATCACTGCCCCTGTACATAGCCCATCTGTAAATAGCCCATCCAACTACGTCATCCACATACTGTTATTTATTTTATTTATTTTGCTCCTTTGCACCCCAGTATCTCTACTTCCACACTCATCTTCTGCACATCTATCACTCCTGTGTTTAATTGCTATATTGTAATTATTTCGTCACTATGGCCTATTTATTGCCTTACCTCCCTTATCCTACCTCATTTGCACATACTGTATATAGACTTTTTCTATTGTATTATTGACTGTATGTTTGTTTTTTCCACGTGTAACTCTGTGTTGTTGTTTGTGTTGCACTGCTTTGCTTTTTCTTGGCCAGGTCGCAGTTGTACATGAGAACTTGTTCTCAACTAGCCTACCTGGTTAAATGAAGGTGAAATAAATACAAATAAAAAACATAGATTGATTACTAGATATGAACTCAGCATTTACTTTTGAGTCATTTTGTCTCATCTTTCAGCTAACTGTTCAGTAAAGATCTGTTACAATCTGTTTCCCTGGCTTTAATTACTTTTGAGATAGCTCATGGGATGACATGATCAGTTTCCACAGAATTTGTCACTAATGTGGCTGCCACCAACAATTATATTCTTTCACTGCGGTGTCCAGTTGCAGGCTTGAGTCATGGTTCATACTGCCTTCCAAGGAACAGTCTCCTACCATTAGGACTACTGAGAATGCATTTGAATATATCAAACTCAAATCGCAAATGTTTATGAGTAACTTACTTGGCATGTACTGCATGTTGTAAGCTTTAGTTTTAGAAAAGCAATATCATTTCATTTGATATGGCACATGACCTTTTGGTTTTTAAGGCAACTTGAAAACAAAACAAAACTCATATCCATTAAAATAATTATTTACAAACCATTGTGCAACATCATAGATAAGGTCAAGACATAGTTTTACAGAAAAGTTTCCTTTCCACTGCAGTGGGTCTTTAAAGAGCAGGAGTGTCTGTGTGGTGTGTGGTCTAAATGGCCAGACCATGAGACTAGTGTTGCCATTGTCCTTAAATGGACTCCAAGACTGACTAGGGCAGTGTTTTTTTCAGAGGAACCCCTGGACTAGATAGAACATGACAACAGAAAAATCAAGAGCATGTGACCTCACACTGAAGGGTACATTCCAGTGTCCTCAAAGGCAATAGCGGTCTCATTGGTCAGCTTAATTAAAGGTGCACAATACAGGAATTGCTGCTGGCTGCTAAAATTCTAATAGTTTGCCTAATTTCAGTTTATGTGACAAAACAAGCAAGTATAGCGTAGAGAGTCATTGTACCATCTGTGAAATATATTTTCCATAACCAAAAACATTGCATTTTTAGCTGTTTGAAGCTGGTGTACAAAACCGAAAGTAAAAGACGCAAAAATGGGAAGCATAGGAATAGCACACATTGACCTGGCCAAGGCTTTTGACTCTGTCAATCACCACATCCTCATCGGCAGACTCGACAGCCTTGGTTTCTCTAATGATTGCCTCGCCTGGTTCACCAACTACTTCTCTGATCGAGTTCAGTGTGTCAAATCGGAGGGTCTGTTGTCCGGGCCTCTGGCAGTCTCTATGGGGGTGCCACAGGGTTCAATTCTTGGACCGACTCTCTTCTCTGTATACATCAATGATGTCGCTCTTGCTGCTGGTGATTCTCTGATCCACCTCTACGCAGACGACACTATTCTGTATACTTCTGGCCCTTCTTTTGACACTGTGTTAACAACCCTCCAGGCGAGCTTCAATGCCATACAACTCTCCTTCCGTGGCCTCCAATTGCTCTTAAATACAAGTAAAACTAAATGCATGCTCTTCAACCGATCGCTGCCTGCACCTGCCCGCCTGTCCAACATCACTACTCTGAACGGCTCTGACTTAGAATATGTGGACAACTACAAATACCTAGGTGTCTGGTTAGACTGTAAACTCTCCTTCCAGACTCACATCAAACATCTCCAATCCAAAGTTAAATCTAGAATTGGCTTCCTATTCCGCAACAAAGCATCCTTCACTCATGCTGCCAAACATACCCTTGTAAAACTGACCATCCTACCAATCCTCGACTTCGGTGATGTCATTTACAAAATAGCCTCCAAAACCCTACTCAATAAATTGGATGCAGTCTATCACAGTGCCATCCGTTTTGTCACCAAAGCCCCATATACTACCCACCACTGCAACCTGTACACTCTCGTTGGCTGGCCCTCGCTTCATACTCGTCGCCAAACCCACTGGCTCCAGGTCATCTACAAGACCCTGCTAGGTAAAGTCCCCCCTTATCTCAGCTCGCTGGTCACCATAGCAGCACCTACCTGTAGCACGCGCTCCAGCAGGTATATCTCTCTGGTCACCCCCAAAACCAATTCTTCCTTTGGCCGCCTCTCCTTCCAGTTCTCTGCTGCCAATGACTGGAACGAACTACAAAAATCTCTGAAACTGGAAACACTTATCTCCCTCACTAGCTTTAAGCACCAGCTGTCAGAGCAGCTCATAGATTACTGCACCTGTACATAGCCCATCTATAATTTAGCCCAAACAACTACCTCTTTACCTACTGTATTTATTTATTTATTTTGCTCCTTTGCACCCCATTATTTCTATCTCTACTTTACACTTTCTTCCACTGCAAACCAACCATTCCAGTGTTTTTTTTATTTTTTTACTTGCTATATTGTATTTACTTCGCCACCATGGCCTTTTTATATTTTTATTTATTTATATATATATTTTGTTTGCCTTCACCTCCCTTATCTCACCTCACTTGCTCACATTGTATATAGACTTATTTTTCACTGTATTATTGACTGTATGTTTGTTTTACTCCATGTGTAACTATGTGTTGTTGTATGTGTCGAACTGCTTTGCTTTATCTTGGCCAGGTCGCAATTGTAAATGAGAACGTGTTCTCAATTTGCCTACCTGGTTAAATAAAGGTGAAATAAATAAATAAAATAAAATAAACACATAGAACATATCTGACACCTCTTTTACCTGCTTTCAATGAGAATGGCAAATCTATAATTCACATTTCTATGTGAATTTGGTCAGGTCGCCCTAAAAGTTACATATTGCAGCATTAAGTAGATACAAAACTGTCTTTGAACCGTTGTGCAGTGTAAAGGAACCTCAGCTGCTCTCAGTTGCTCTACCAACTATGTGGTAGCGTCCTCAGTTACCACATAAACATGGTGACCCCTGAAAAAGTTCAGTAAATCTCCTGAAACTGCCTCTGGACGCCAACAAGAACAACAAATGCCCTTTACTTGACAGGCAGATTTTATCGTCTTTAATTTACTTTCAAAAGGCATCCAAATTGAAATATCCCTTACTTAGATGAACCTTCTCAGAATCTGAGTTTTGGGAAGGTGGATAAAGGCTTGGAGTAGGAAAATCCTTAATTTAAACTCAGGGAAAATGAAAAGTAAAACAGAGAAGGAGGGGGCTCTCGTGCTAGCGAGCTATGTGCCAAGGTTAGCGATCGGACTTCGAAGCCAGTGAGTGTGTGTACGTGTGTAGAGAGTCGGGAAAGGGGGGGTGCCATGAATGAGTTGGATGCATTGAGAATAACTATTTATCTAGTATCCTTGTGGATAAATGGGTTACATGATAACGAAATGGGCCCTCTGCCAAGACAATGGGGAAATTATCTTTGGCCTGGAAATGGGGGTGACTGGTTCGAGGCTGTTCTACCCCTATTGGCTGCCATGAGGGTAACAAACACATTGCAACAAGTGGCACATAAATGATATGCCATTTTGCTCTGGGCGAATCAGGGGTTGGAACCGAAATGATTTCCCTATCGTTTTGTTCTGAACAGAAGCACATTTTTTTTCTCGTTTCGTTCTACTATTCCGACCAGCAAATTAAAGTTCTGAACCGTTTCGAACCCCAAACAGTTGTGGTATATATCGTTCCTTTTTTTTTCTTTTTTCAATGTGTTAAATGCAACTGTTTTTTACATGTAGATCATTCAATTACTTCACAATCAGTGCAGATTGAGCAGGCAAGCTAGTTATTTACATAATGTGTGATGGACAGACAAGTGTAGCCTAATTTATGGCGCAAGATGCAACTGAAATGTTGCCGGTGGGTGTCACGCCCTGACCTTAGAGATCCTTTTTATGTCTCTATTTTGGTTGGTCAGGGCGTGAGTTGGGGTGGGCATTCTATGTTTTTGTTCTGTTTTCTATTTCTATGTGTTTGGCCGGGTGTGGTTCTCAATCAGAGGCAGCTGTCTATCGTTGTCTCTGATTGAGAACCATACTTAGGTAGCCTTTTCCCACCTGTGTTTTGTGGGTAGTTGTTTTCTGTTTTGTGTCTGCACCAGACAGAACTGTTTCGCTTTCGTTATCTCCTGTTTGTTGTTTTTGTTCGATTTAGTTTTTTTTGTTGATTAAATCATGAACACTTTAAACGCTGCACCTTGGTCCACTCTTCCTTCAGCCCACGAGAACCGTTACAGAACTACCCACCACCAAAGGACCAACCAGCGTGGTGGAATGGACTCCTGGACATGGGAGGAAATCTTTGACGGCAAGGGACCCTGGGCACAGCCGGGAGAGTATCGCCGTCCTAAAGAGGAGCTGGAGGCAGCTAGAGCGGAGCGGCGACGCTACGAGGAGTTGGCTCGAGGAAACGTGCGCGAGAGGCAGCCCCAGAATAATTTTTTGGGGGGGGGCACACGAGGAGATTGGCGGAGTCAGGTAGGAGACCTGAGCCAACTCCCCGTGCTTACCATGGCTAGAGTCGTACTGGTCAGGCACCGTGTTATACAAGGTGTCCCCAGTGCGCACTCATAGCCCGGTGCGCTACATCGCAGCTCCTCGCATCGGCCGGGCTAGAGTGGGCATCGAGCCAGGAGGGATGGTGCCGGCTCAGCGCATCTGGCCTCCAGTGCGTCTCCTCGGCCTGGGTTATCCTGCACCAGCCCTACGCACAGTGTCCCCGGTTCGCCAGCACAGCCCAGTGCGGCCTGTTCCAGCTCCCCGCACTTGCCGGGCTACAGGGGGTATTCAGCCAGGACGAGTTGTGCTAGCTCTGCGCTCGAGACTGCCAGTGCGCCTCCACGGCCCAGTGTATCCGGTGCCTCGGCCAAGGAAGAGGCCTCCTGCATGTCTCCCCAGCCTGGTGAGTCCTGTGCCTGTGATAAGTCCTAACCCTTGTCAGGACCCGGTGCGAGAAACAGTCACTAAATCGGCAGAACCCAGGAGATGAGGCAGACACAGCAGTACTAGAGATGGTGGTTTAATAAAAAATAGATATCTTCCAAAATACAAAGAAAATCCACAAAGTGGTAAAAACAGCAAGGGAAAAACAAACCTCAAAAGACTAATACAAAATACAAAAGAACAAAACCAGAGAACCTCTGGAAAATCCAACAAGAGAAAAATATATGTTCACAACAAGGCTTGGGCTGGGGCTGGGTGCTAACATACAAACACTGAGCAAGGAACTGAGAAACACACAGGGATTAAATACTAACAAGGGAACGACATACAGGTGCAAACAATAATTAGAGCAAGGGAAAAACAAAAGGTACAAAAAAGGTGCAATGGGGACATCTAGTGACAAAAAAAACCAGAACAGTCCTGGCCAAAACCTGACAACCCTCCTGCATGTCTCCCCAGCCTGGTGAGTCCTGTGCCTTCTCCCAGAGCTAAGCCTCCAGTGATGATCCATGGCAAGAAGCCTCGAGTGATGATCCATGGCAAGAAGCCTCCAGTGGTGATCCATGGCACGAAGCCTCCAGTGATGATCCATGGCACGAAGCCTCCAGTGAGGATCCATGGCACGAAGCCTCCAGTGAGGAGTCATGGCACGAGGCCTCCAGTGATGATCCATGGCAAGAAGCCTCCAGTGATGATCCATGGCACGAAGCCTCCAGTGATGATCAATGGCAAGAAGCCTCCAGTGATGATCCATGGCACGAAGCCTCCAGTGATGATCCATGGCACGAAGCCTCCAGTGATGATCCATGGCACGAAGCCTCCAGTGAGGATCCATGGCACGAAGCCTCCAGTGAGGAGTCATGGCACGAGGCCTCCAACGAAGGCCGTCAGTCCGGAGCCTCCAGCGACGCCCTTCAGTCCGGAGCCGCCAGAGTCTCCCTCCTGTCCGGAGCCGCCAGAGGCTCCCTCCTGTCCGGAGCCGCCAGAGTCACCCTCCTGTCCGGAGCCGCCAGAGTCGTCCTCCTGTCCGGAGCCGCCAGAGTCGCCCTCCTGTCCAGGGCCCGCTGCGAGGGTCCTCGCTCCAGAGGATACCGCGGATAGATGCCCACCCAGACCCTCCCCTATAGGTTTAGGTTTTGCGGCCGGAGTCCGCACCTTTGGGGGTGGTACTGTCACGCCCTGACCTTAGAGATCCTTTTTATGTCTCTATTTTGATTGGTCAGGGCGTGAGTTGGGGTGGGCATTCTATGTTTTTGTTCTATGTTTTGTATTTCTATGTGTTTGGCTGGCTGTGGTTCTCAATCAGAGGCAGCTGTCTATCGTTGTCTCTGATTGAGAACCATACTTAGGTAGCCTTTTCCCACCTGTGTTTTGTGGGTAGTTGTTTTCTGTTTTGTGTCTGCACCAGACAGGACTGTTTCGTTTCGTTCACTCTCTTTGTTGTTTTTCGTTGTTTCAGTGTTCAGTTTATTTATTAAATTACAATGAACACTTACCACGCTGCGTTTTGGTCTCCTCCCTTAGACGATCGTTACAGTGGGGAGAGAGTGAGAAAGGGTTGAGGAGGAGGCATGAAGCGCGGGCATCTTGTTATGACATGCATTATCTGAATTAGGTTCACAAAATTATACCTGGGAGGAGCTGCTTTTAAGGAGGAACTTTGAATGTCATTTGATCTAGCTAGCTAGCTAACAAGCTTTTGTGTGCAGAGCAGCAGCATAATTAAAAACACGTCTTACCTTTTTGTAGTTAATAAATCCTATGTGAAACGTGATGACTACGCCTATAGTATCCTTAACTAGCACTGAAAAGTAAAAACATTCTTCTCTTGCTAATAAAAAATCCCTTTGCCTATCTTCTGAATCAAGCGTGTAACATCAGTACAGTAGCCTGGGGGAGGGGCAGGTAGCCTAAACATGCACAGGCAAAGATTTTGAGCTTGCAAGCAGACACGAATATGTTCCTGAGTTAAATTAAACCAAAAGCATCTCTTACAGTAATATACTATATTTGCACTTCATGCAGATACTTTTAACAGTTGCAGTTTTATTTATACGATATTAATGTGTAATAATTCATATGAATCCATATTATTAAAAAAAGTATTTATACAGTACCAGTCAAAAGTTTTGACACACCTACTAATTGAAGGTTTTTCTTTAGTTTTTGCTATTTTCTACATTGTAGAATAATAGTGAAGACATCAAAACTATGAAAGACCACATATGGAATCATGTAGTAACCAAAAAAGGGTTAAACAAATCAAAATATATTTTATATTTGAGATTCTTCAAAGTGGCCACCCTTTGCCTTGACACTCTTGGCATTCTCTAAACCAGCTTCATGAGGTAGTCACCTCGAATGCATTTCAATTAACAGGTGTCCCTTGTTAAAAGTTAATTTGTGGAATTTCTTTCCTTCATAATGCGTTTGAGCCAATCAGTTGTGTTGTGAAAAGGTAGGGGTTGTACACAGAAGAAAGCCCGATTTGGTAAAAGACCAAGTCCATATTATGTCAAGAACAGCTCAAATAAGCAAAGAGAAACGACAGTCCATCATTACTTTAAGACATGACGGTCAGTTAATGTGGAACATTTCAATAACTTTAAAAGATTCTTCAAGTGCAGTCGCGAAAACCATCAAGCGCTATGATGAAACTGGCTCTCATAAGGACCGCCACAGAAAAGGAAGACCCAGAGTAACCTCTGCTGCAGTGTATAAGTTCATTAGAGTTACCAGCCTCAGAAACTGCAGCCCAAATAAATTCTTCACAGAGTTCAAGTAACAGACACATCTCAACATCAACTGTTCAGAGGAGACTGCGTGAATCAGGCCTTCATGGTTGAATTGCTGCAAAGAAACCACTACTAAAGGACACCAATAATAAGAAGAGACTTGCTTGGGCTAAGAAACACAAGCAATGGACATTAGACCGGTGGAAATCTGTCCTTTGGTCTGATGAGTCCAAATTGGAGATTTTTGGTTCCAACCGGCGTATCTTTGTGAGACGCAGAGTAGGTGAACGGATGATCTCCTTATGTCAAATTAAATCAAATCAAACTTTATTTGTCACATGCACCAAATACAACAAGTGTAGACTTTACTGTGAAATGCTTACTTACAAGCCCTTAACCAATAGTGCAGTTCAAGAAGAGTTAAAAAAAATATTTACCAAGTAGACTAAAATAAAAAGTTATAATAAAAAGTAACACAATAAGAATAACAATAACGAGGCTGTATACAGTGGGCATGTGTGGTTCCCATCATTAAGCATGGAGGAGGAGGTGTGATGGTGTGGGTGTGCTTTGCTGGTGACATTGTCAGTGATTTATTTAGAATTCAAGGCACACATAAACAGCATGGCTACCACAGCATTCTGCAGCAATACGCCATCCCATCTGGTTTGCGCTTTGTGGGACTATCGTTTGTTTTTCAACAGGAAACTTGAACATCAACAGGATGACTTCCAGGCTGTGTAAGGTCTATTTGACCAAGAAGGAGAGTGATGGAGTGCTACATCAGATGACCTGGCCTCCACAATCACCCGACCCCAAACGCAATTGAGATGGTTTGGGATGAGTTGGACCGTAGGGTGAAGGAAAAGCAGCCAACAAGTGCTCAGCATATGTGGGAACTCCTTCAAGACTGTTGGAAAAGCATTCCAGGTGAAGCTGGTTGAGAGAATGCCAAACGTGTGCAAAGCTATCATCAAGGCAAAGGGTGGCTACTTTGAAGAATCTAAAATATATTTTGATTTGTTGAACACTTTTTTGGTTACTGTATGATTCCATATGTGTATTTTCATAGTTTTGAAAACTTTTGACTGGTACTGTATATATACATATACAGTGGGGAGAAGAAGTATTTGATACACTGCCGATAGGCAAGCAGCTTGGTGAGAAGGCAACAACTGTTGGCGCAATTATAAGAAAATGGAAGAAGTTCAAGATGACGGTCAATCACCCTCAGTCTGGGGCTCCATGCAAGATCTCACCTCGTGGGGCATCAATGATCATGAGGAAGGTGAGGGATCAGCCCAGAACTACACGGCAGGACCTGGTCAATGACCTGAAGAGAGCTGGGACCACAATCTCAAAGAAAACCATTAGTAACACACTACGCTGTCATGGTTTAAAATCCTGCAGCGCACGCAAGGTCCCCCTGCTCAAGCCAGCGCATGTCCAGGCCCATCTGAAGTTTGCCAATGACCATCTGGATGATCCAGAGGAGGAATGGGAGAAGGTCATGTGGTCTGATGAGACAAAAATAGAGCTTTTTGGTCTAAACTCCACTCGCCGTGTTTGGAGGAAGAAGAAGGATGAGTGCAACCCCAAGAACACCATCCCAACCGTGAAGCATGGAGGTGGAAACATCATTCTTTGGGGATGCTTTTCTGCAAAGGGGACAGGACGACTGCACCGTATTGAGGGGAGGATGGATGGGGCCATGTATCGCGAGATCTTGGCCAACAACCTTCTAAGAGTTTATATATATATATAAGATACTGGATGTTATTATTGCAGTGATATTAGCCTTGCAGAGACAAAGAGGCACAGTCTAAAAGTAGATCTCCTTTGCTATGCCTTTTTGTTGCTTTACTTTCAAGTTAGTCACTTCCTTTCCGAGAAAGTGAACAGGAAATGGTTGATAAATAAAATATCTCTCACCTCTTGCAGCCAATCAGCTGACAGTAGGCTATTGGTTTAGTAGCACACCACTGAACTAGAATGCTCAGCAGCATTTTAAGGATGTAGAAATGCTTTAAGCTACTCATACAGGTATTTGGGACAGTAACAGGGTACACAGGTGATAAACCAAACGATTGTTTATACTGCATTGTCCTATAGAAATACATAATTGGATGCATTCCATCCAAATCCTTAGACAGACATTGACAACATTTAGGCTTCACACTCTCGTATATTAGTCAAAAGTTATGGTCATTTAAGATCATTTCCACGCCTGAGGTGCCTACCCCACGGCCTGTGTCTGGACGCGTCAGCTTAAATTATGTGTTAATGTAGCATGGGGCCATGGCGAGGCTGGGGAATCGGCCCAAATCCAGGCTCTGCTCCACTTTCCTGATCCGTCTTAGTTTGGCAGGGTCATCCTAAAGCCCCAAACAATGGCTCCCACAGACCTATACACAAACTAACTCATGTGTGACGGAGAGGGGAATAATGTGTGTTTGTGTGTGTGTGTGTGTGTGTGTGTGTGTGTGTGTGTGTGTGTGTGTGTGTGTGTGTGTGTGTAGTGTGTACATCTGTGTTGCTACATTTTGGTCTATAGGCTGGGAGGCTGTTCATACGTACACAGGGTTAGTATGTTTTACATTGTATACCGTTCTACTATCACATGGAAATGAACCTGGCACGAATAGTGGACATTGTAGACGAGTGGTCCTTTAACAGTAATATCTCCTGAATCAACAACTAACCCTAACCACTGAGGTCAAACTGGTCTCATACCACCAAACAACATTAACTTTGTTCATCTGCAAACTTTTTCTCAGAGATCCTCATTTTCTAACAGTGCCATGGGTTCATTTGTACTTGTGTCACAAGTTCACGAAGCCAAAGTAAAGACCAGAAGGCTCGACATAAAGACTGCTGCTAATATGGTTGCATAATGAATGGAAAAGGAGTCTCTGATACGAAACTGTGTGATTTCACCTCAATGTCAGACACCCCAGCTGAATCAAACTAAAATATGTAGCATACTGAGAAACATTGACCCTGCTACGGACAATAATAAAGTGATAGCCTAATACATGTGTAATAGCCTAACATGTATGGGCTACAATGAAGAAACAGCTGTGTGTGTGTGTGTGTGTGTGTGTGTGTGTGTGTGTGTGTGTGTGTGTGTGTGTGTGTGTGTGTGTGTGTGTGTGTGTGTGTGTGTGTGTGTGTGTGTGTGTGTGTGTGTGTGTGTGTGTGTGTGTGTGTGTGTGTGTGTGTGTGTGTGTGTGACACAGATAACCATAACAGAGAGACAGAGCCTGTGTGTGAAGTAGGGGGTAGCTTAGTGTGTTTAGAAAGAGTGTGTAAACATAACTTTAACAGCATGGGTGAGAGAACCAATGCGTTGCTTAGACTCGCAAAGGAGCAGAGTGTGAACCTAAAGCCGATGTGAGGGAGTCACTTCATGACAAGGGGATTGGGATGACACGGATTCCTGGCGCGCTCACTGAACCGTCGTCACATGATTCGTTTGCGTACGTTAATCTTCTTGATACTGGGAGGTCTTCTTTGAAGCATTGGTCGCATTTTAAATTCGACTGACACACAATCTCGTGCTTTCTCATCAGTTCATCGTCTCGTCAATTTCATGTCCGGGAACCAAGTAAAAACTGTCCAGAAAAGGAGCCATGGCCTAATTATCGGGGTCGTTAAGCCACAGGAATGTAGGCCTAGACTACTATTGGCTATAGTTTAAAGTATAGACTATTGGCTATTTATTGTCTTCTCAGTGCAACACACAACAAAAAACTAACAAGGACACAGTGATCCAAATACATGATCTGAATTCAACTTTTTCCATGAGCAGAAATCAAGATAGTCGAATGCACATTGTGAAGGGCATTCAGAACCACCACCTTTACTGGACCGTGTGTTTGTACACAAACCGCGTCATTCATTCTGGCGTGTGTAAAGTCTATGCCTGTCGCCAAGGCAAAAAGCCACTCCCCTTCCTCCTCGGGCTGATGCAACGCTGGATAGATATAAAGGTGCAGACAAACCCTACCTCGTTTAGAACAACGTGAATTCAAGTTGTGTATCACATCGTTGGCAATTTGATTTATATAACATCTTAAAATTGAGCTTTTAAGCTATTCTTATACAATTGTATCCACATTGTAAGTTATTTTCCTATTTAATTGGGACAATTGAATTGTATCTTAAGTACATTTATTGTTACTGAATAAAACTTCAAGGATAAATACTTTCTAGTAGAATATTGGAGACATTCAACGGTGAAGGAATTGTTTCAAATTAAAATTGAAAAGGATCGCTACTTTTTCATAGGGATTTTATTCGTTTTCGCAAAGGTAAGATTCTGTCTGCGCCGCATCTTTTACTGTCTTCCGGGAAATATGCTGGGTTACCGGGTGTAGGCTAATTATCTTGTAATTCTCTAGCTATAAATTGTAATTTACAATTATATAGGCCTAGTAAATTGATGTATTGTTAATAATTAAGTCTATTCTATTGGAAAATAGGTGAAATAATTAACCTATATATTGTGTATTGAAATAGCCGGCCGATGTATTTAATCTCTTGCAGGTTATTTCCCTGGTCAATTGGCCAATATCAATTAGGCGCAAAGATCAGAGTTATTAGGTTATAGATGTGTTATTTCTATATTTTTTATAATATATATGATGCTATACTATAGGCCGAGGCGCAATACACAGCGCAATGGGCCAGACTCACAAGGAAATAAATAAATAGCACTGACGCTGTAGGCTAGTGGGCTATATTATTTACAGAGGAATGCCGGGGCGGTAACCAAGAAAGGAATGTAATGGATTTGATGGTTGAGTCTTTTCCCTTATTTGGGATATTTGTAAATAAAAGACATCAATGTCCAAGAAATGATGCAACCTAAATGAATGCCTGTAAGCTACAGCTGAGGATATCTAAGACAGATATAGGACTACAGCTCTGCGCAAAATGGTGCCATGCCCATAATAGACAAGCACGTGCCTTTGTTACCATCAGTCAGTCATGGAAGAATTCTTATTAAATAGAGCCCAAAATCGAATTATTTAACAGTCCCATGCATAAAATGTTTTAGATTAGGCTGTGCTCTATCATTTAAAACCCTAAACTAATAACATGATCTCACATTCTGTTTGAATAAACGGGATTTGTTAGTTACATATATCGGCCTATTACAATGTCATTCTTATTTAACACGTTGAAATTGGAGATGAAAAGACTTGCGCAAAGCTTTTGTCATTCATATTGGGTATGTGACGCTGCGCTGATGTGGATAGACGCGGATGCCGGGCGGCTGGTATTTTTCCACTGGCTCCTGGGATGGGTCAACCCCCCTTCTTCTGGTCACATGACTTCAGATTTATGAGATAGCTGCAGCGCAATGAGTATCCTAGTCTCTCCCTTTCCAATATTGATTATTCAACGTCCCTGGTAGAACTCGAGGTTCTATGAAAGAAGAGAGTTGGAATGGCGCAGGCAAGAAGTTCACAAATAAACACAAATTGATTCAAGGTTTTCCGTTTGTTTATTTTATAGCATGAAACAGGCCACTGCAAAGACAGAGATGAGCCGCTTCAACATTTCTCCGGATGAGGATAGCAGTGTCAGTTCCAATAGTCATGAATACAGCTCCTGTCCAACCAAGAAGGTTCCTATTGACAGGTGAGGCACTGCAGCCTGCTGGGTTTGACGATGCTCTGCAGTAGACCTATGCCTGTGTTTCTAACCGCAGAAATGTCATCAACTTACATATTTTAGTAGAACTTGTATTATGTCTGTTTTAAAGGCTGAATTGGAATGGGATTAATCCATTAAATAAATGCTTTATGCATGTTTGATTTCCAGTCAATATCCCGATATGGATGCGGAGAGTCAAAACTTCCTTCCAGACTACCACCTGGACAAGAAGAAGTATGAAACGGATTATGTAAGTGCTGTCCTGATAACATAGGCTACCAATTTGAGGCTTATGGTTTACTGTGCTTTTATTAGAGTTTTTTTTCTAACTGGGTATATTTTACTTTGTTCTCAACAGCATCCAGGCACCGCCTCTTTTGGGATGTCAGTCTTCAACCTGGGCAATGCTATTATGGGCAGTGGCATCCTTGGTCTCTCCTATGCCATGGCCAACACTGGCATTGCACTCTTTGTGTGAGTACTGTTCTAGTGTTCCTGTATGCCAGTGTCAGACTTGGGTTTCATTGAAATCAATTGCAGATGATTTCTACATCTGCATTGCTTGCTGTTTGGGGTTTTAGGCTGGGTTTCTGTATAAGCACATAGTGACAGGTGCTGATGTGTGTGTGTACATCTGTGTTGCTGATTAATGAAGGAAAACTGCACTGCGGGTTCAATCAGAATGTTCACACTGTGTCATCCAATGGCAATGTCCGTAGCTTGCAAGGTGTGACGAAGAGCTAGTGGTGTCTGTTTTAAAGCAGTTGACACCAATGATATATCCCAGGATTGCTGATGCTATGTATTGGCCAATGAGAGGCTTTGAAGCCACCGGTCGGCCATATTGGCAGTTCCCAGAAGGAGTAGTCCTCCATAGGAATGAATGGAATTCTATAGTATTTCAACACAATTTTTCAAGGACACAATGACATGTATTTAAGTATTTTGTTGTTGTAGTGGGGACAGTAACATTAGTACTTTCAAAAAATTATACTTTATGGAAAAAACATTGTAAACAATTCTTTTTTTCTGTTTAGCTCACATTTCAATTATGCATTTCGGTGTCAGTAAACTAATAAATGTGGCAAAAACAAATGTACACATTAATACATTTATTTTATAGCTTCCAAAATATTTGTTACAATGGTGGAGGGTGGTGCCAAGATGAAGGCGCAGTGGCTTCAAAACAGCACTCCCTGTCAGTCAACTAGTGTATATATAAATAATGGGAATGAAAATACACATCCACAATTGAAATGGGGCTCAGCTTTATGAATCTGAGAAGTAGGTAGTAGGAATTAGGAGTGGCAGGTAACCTAGTGGTTAAGCGGGTTGGGCCAATAACCCAAAGTGTGCTTGTTCGAATCCCTGGGTGAAAAATCTGTCGATGTGCTCTTGAGCAAGACAATTAACCCTAATTGCTCCTGTAAGTCGCTTTGGATAAGAGCGTCCCCTAAATAACTAAAATGTAAGTCAACATCACATTGAATAGAATGCAATATAGAATATCACTGTATGTTGCTAGTGTGGAAGATAGTTTGTGGAACTCTCTGAGTCTGAATGCACTCCGTCATATCAGAGGCAATACAGCACATTCTAAACTTGGCAGTGTGATATACCACCAGGTAGAGCACAACAAGGTCACACCTCAATATCTACCAATGTGAGGTATAGATACTGTACATACAACCTGAGCACAGCATTTATCCACAGTCTATTAGAAATGTGTCCTTGTCTAAGACAGGGCATTCGATAACCCTGAAGGGAGTTAGAGTAAGCTGGTGAGACAGAGATCAAAGCTTATGCTACCACAGGGCACGGTTGCTAGTGCCACACAGGCCGGTGTTTACGAACAGTGGACGTACGAGTGTGAGCTCTGGGGTTGGGTGTGTGGCGCACTAGCATCAGGGCCTTTCATGTGTGCCAGTCACTCAAAGCCGGGGGGAAGCTGCTTAGCAGCGCTAATCTTTCTGCAAGGGGGCCAGAGATATATAAATGGTAAGGTACGGGAAACGGGCCTCACATGAGATCATTCCAGTAGACTCTTCTTCTTCTCACAATTACACTCATTACACGTCATTTCAAACAACCTTTAACCTAAATCCAATGACATGGTGTCATTTTTTGTTGATTTCACGTTAGTTGACAAATCAACCAAATGTAAATCAAAACTAGACGTTGAAATGACTTCTGTGCCCAGTGGGTAGCCAGTTTAAAGGGCCACTTGCTCCAACAGCTTATGAATATGAATTATGAATATAATACCTCTGATTATTTGTGTAGCATTGTGAAGTAGGAGAAATTCTGTAAAATATATAAACCATACTGAAAAAACCTTTATTGATTTGGCTTATGCATTTCCGCAACATACCTTCTTCAGGGTATAAAAGCTTTTGTGTATTTTCACAAAGGCCTCTGTTTAAAAAAAATCTTTGTTTGCAAAAGGTTTCCACACCATGGGACTTGCAAACACTTCACTGTTGGGTAGATTCAGTATTTACAGAGTGAAAACAATTACCTTAGGGTCATCTAAGGTATATTTGATGAGTCAGTGAAGTGCATATGACGTGATAAGATGTAGACTAAACTATTATGGGCAGAAGTGTAAATGGTGACAAGTAAATCTTGGAAGTGTTCTGTTATGATCTCCACCCGGCACAGCCAGAAGAGGACTGACCACCCCTCATAGCCTGGTTCCTATCTAGGTTTCTTCCTAGGTTCTGGCTTTTCTAGGGAGTTTTTCCTAGCCACAGTGCTTCTACACCTGCATTGCTTGCTGTTTGGGGTTTTAGGCTGGGTTTCTGTACAGCACTCTGAGATATCAGCTGATGTAAGAAGGGCTTTATAAATACATTTGATTTGAAGTAGCCGAGTAGACAGAGCTGTGCTCGGATATAGTCGAGTAATTGTCTCTATACCACTGTGTTGTGGTTCTGAAGTTGTGTGTGTGAGTGAAATGATTTGCACAAGGCCTTCATAACGTGAACCTAGCTCATATTGCTTAGAGAATTTTTCTCAGTGGCACAATTGCTACTATTAATACAGTGAGTCAGTGTTAGTTCTACACAGCTTGGCTGCTAGATAGAATATCCTGACCTGGAGCCCATTGTCCAATCACATCCCTGTATCTGGATTGTGCATAGCTGTGTTGCATCAAAACTGTCCCCATGACAAGATCTTTGCAGATCAGCTCACAGACAAAACCTATTGATCCCTGTGTTTGGGTGCTACAGTACAGTAAAGAAGGTCACTTGTATGTCACTTCCCCAGCGTCAACATGGTCAACATAAGATGTGTCCTTGCGATGGTCAGAACACATTTTCCATGTGAATTTAAGCCCTGCGTTGACCTTTGGTGTGGTTTGTCTTCACGTTCAGATGGAACCATTGGGAGATCAAGTCAAAATAATATGTTTGAATTGGGACTGGTGAAATGCACCGAACGGAATCAAAGCTTGTACTTATCCAATGTGCACTTATCAGTAGTCAACCGTGTTACTAGGTGTCAGTGTGGTTAATGCCAGTCGATAATAGTCCTTACCAGTCCTTTGGCCTGGTTCCGTACCTTACTCATGATGCAATGTTCCTCTTCTCTCCACAGAATTCTCCTGGTGGCTGTGTCCATCTTCTCCCTGTACTCTGTGCACTTGCTCCTAAAGACAGCCAATGAAGGAGGGTCGCTGGTCTATGAACAGCTGGGTTACAAGGCCTTCGGCATGCCCGGTAAACTGGCTGCATCCATCTCCATCACCATGCAGAACATCGGAGGTGAGAACTAAGGGCACTTCAATGGTCATTCAGGAAGACAGATCAAAGTCGGGGAGACAGTCTCATTGATCCACTAGGAGTTGACTATGTGGAAAAAAGTCCAAAGTCTAAATGTCAGTGATGTCACACATAGAAAAGGAAGAGCAGCCCCTTTCCCATAAACCAAATGGTTCTGTAAATGTTTACAATAAATATTTGCAAGGGTACTACTTTCCAATGGAACAAACATCCCTTCTGCGAACCAATAGGCCTATTCATCCTTGGTTAGTGGTACTAGAACATTCTCAGAGTTGTCTGTTTTGGAACAAAATAAGGCATGTTTTGATGAAAAGTCACTGATTCACAATATGACTTTGACTAACCGTGACTTTGCTTTTACCTTTGCAGCCATGTCCAGCTACCTCTACATTGTGAAGTACGAGCTGCCGATCGTTATCCAAGCCTTCGTGGGAGCTAACAACGGGTAAGCAGCTTTGTCTCTAGATTCTGTGTGTCCGTTGGTGTGTGTGTGTGTCCTTTAGTCTGCTGTTACTTTGGTTTGACAAATGGCCCATGGTTGTTTTTGAGCGGTCGACCCTCGAGGTGAAGTAGTGACTTTGGTGTCATTCAAAATGGCGGCGGGTTGTTTTTGAGTGCTGCGCTGGGAAGATGTGAAGAGGCCTCTTTGTCCCTCTCAGCAGAGAGAGAGAAGAGGGAGGAGGGACGGTGTGTTGTCGGCGGCCGTTCAAAGGGTCCTTTTAGAAGAGCCAGTGCCGCACCGAGACAGACCGCTGGATGAGCTCATTCAGACCAACCAACTGGCCCATCAAACATTCATGTAGTGTTGCCAGCATGTAGCTAGACCACCCTAAGAGCAGGCTGCTATTTATGTGTGCATTGCAGACATTCTGCCATGTTTGTATTTTACAACAGTCAAACGAGAAACGAACGCTACAATAGCTTTGATATAGGTCATATTTTTTCACAAAAGCTAGATAAATGTTGGGATATGAATGTGTGTAAGTGTGTGTGGGTGTAACTGTGTGTTATTATATGAAACTGTGTGGTGATATGTGTGTACAGTGTATGACATGTTCTTGTCTCTCCTGTGCGTTCCAGAGAGTGGTATGCGAACGGGGACTATCTTGTGATCTTGGTGTCAGTTGTCATCATCCTGCCACTCTCACTTCTCAGGAACCTTGGTAAGACACAATACAGAGTGTGGCACTTTACTTTGTGTGTGTGTGTACGTGTGTTGTGAAATGCAGCACTTGTGTAAAATGTTGGGAAAGGGCAGGGGATGGTGACGCACTGTGGCAACGTATGTGTGTAGTAGAGGCCAGAACAGTTTGTTTACATTAGATTCCTTTTTGACTGATAAAGTTAATATATTGCCTTAGAAGAGTACATTCTTATTCATTGTAATATAGTTTTAATATGTTTTAACGGATATTACACAGTAGTTAGTATATTTCCTATCTTACATTTCCACAGTATATGAAGTACTCAATCGTTTTTTTCTCTCTCTCTGTTACCTTACTTCAGGTTACCTTGGTTACACAAGTGGTTTCTCCCTGCTTTGCATGGTGTTCTTCCTGATTGTGGTGAGTCAACATCCTAAACTACTCCGCTGTTATTGTCTTTACAGTTCAGGTTATTGTAGTGAATGGCTCACCTACAGATATGATATCTTCATTTTATCACTCTGTTGTCGAAGATAATGTTCCTGCACAGTAGGACATGCAAATTGTAGTGTATTTAAGGTTTAAAGCGGCTTCTCAAGTTAGTAATTTCCACTTTAATACTGTCAATCTTGATTTATCCTCACTAAAATGTATCAACCACATTTCCATTAATTATAATCCATACAATAATTCGCATTTCCTGTCGCTGCAGGACTATTTTCCTGCAGTGAGAAACTGGTCAAATTAAGATAGAACACCTGAATAACTGTGACACATTGGTTTACAATTCTGACCTGCTCACACTAGCCGGACCATGAGCAAGCATTCTAAAAGTAATGAGTTTTCATCTATAGTAGTTATAATATTGGCAATTAGCAATGTATGTAGCCAATACTCTGTACCTTTTGTATGGGAGTGTAAATGGGCTCGGTTTCTTTTCCAGGTGATCTATAAGAAGTTCCAGATCCCGTGCCCATACATTCCTAACATGGACGTGATACTGAACGAGACGGTTAGCAAGGTCCTGAACAACACGGTGGGCTTCCTCAACACCACCGCCATCGTCTACAACGAGGACGTCTGCACACCCAAATACTTTGTCTTCAACTCTCAGGTGAGAAATGGACAGATATGTTGAGTGGTAAATCGATAAATAGAAAGAGAACTACTTAATGGATGCCCAAGGGCTATCGTACTTGTACTTATGTTTTTTTTTGTTGTGTGATCTAATGTTTTTTTGTATCTGTGTTCATGTGTCAAATGTCTAACGGTCTTGTCTAACGCTCTCCTTCAGACTGTGTATGCTGTTCCTATCCTGACGTTCGCCTTTGTCTGCCACCCCGCCGTCCTGCCCATGTACGAGGAGCTTAAAGAGTGAGTCTATCGCTTTTTTACCAGCTGCCACGTTGTCAAGGCTTCACACACACACACACACACACACACACACACACACACACACACACACACACACACACACACACACACACACACACACACAGAGTTTATAGCTGTAGTACTTGTGAAGGAAGACAGAGAAAAGAACAGTGGTTCTGTGTTGTCTAAACCTCCTCTTCTTTCCCAGTCGTTCCCGTAGAAAGATGCAGGGCGTGGCCAACGTGTCTTTCCTGGCCATGTTCATCATGTACCTGCTGGCTGCTCTCTTCGGATATCTGACCTTCAACTGTGAGTCACCCCGCCCCCCTTAGAAACACATTCATCCTTTTTTTAACAGTCGGATACAAAACTAGTTTGAGCAGGAAACAGTCCGTTTCGGGCTCAAACAACCAGTTGTTATGCAAGCTGTCCAATACACCAATGATCCTGTATATTTGTTATGGCAAGGACATCGCAGCAGGTGTCCAGCCATGTTCCAGACTTCCCTAAAAGTATGCCTGCGCAATGGCCCTAGTTAGCCAGGACATGACATGGCGAAAATTAATGAACGAGGGTGTGAAGGTTACGCACAACCTTGAATAAGCTTAGCTGTATTCCAATTGATCTCTCAATCTCCGTTTGATTTGGCTGGACATGTAACAGGCAGGTTACAAAGACATTTCTGAACGAACACCAATAATACAGCAAAATGAGTGAATGTTGACCGTAGGGGTTATTATAGAGCATTGCTGACCAGGGTTCGATACCCAGTTGGTCACACATGGGCCCTGTGTCTGGATATCTGAATATCTGAAAGGTGTGGACTCATCAGGCTAAGGGAAATGAATTGAATATGTGGCTTTATAAGTGAGAAGGAAACAAGCATAAATTAAATGACCATATTGGATTGGCTTTACAGTGCATGTGGAGCCCGAACTTCTGCACACCTACTCCAAGGTCTACAAGTCTGACGTGATCCTACTCATCGTTCGTCTGGCCGTGCTGACAGCTGTCACCCTGACTGTCCCTGTGGTGCTGTTTCCCGTAAGCCCCACATCTATCTGTCTGTCTGGCTGGCAGCTTGTCTGTCTGTCCATCCATTCAAAACTTGTGAACGTTGTCAAGTTCAGCATTGCCACCATGTTGACCTTGGTCCCCCGTCTCTGTCTGTCGTAGATCCGCACGTCGGTCAACCAGCTGCTGTGTGCCTCCAAGGAGTTCAGCTGGATCCGCCACACCATCATCACCATGGTTCTGCTGGCCAGCACAAACTGTCTGGTCATCTTCGTCCCCACCATCAGAGACATCTTCGGCTTCATCGGTGAGTGAATGTGTTCAGTTGGTCAGGTGCAGTTCACAGTATCTAGAAATTATGATAGAGAAAGAAAAGAGGTGAACATCCCCACTGAGCCTGTCATCTTCCTTCTCAGGTGCATCTGCGGCAGCTATGTTGATCTTCATCCTGCCCTCGGCCTTCTATATCAAACTGGTCAAGAAGGAGCCCATGAAGTCTGTGCAGAAAATTGGGGTAAGAAAACATCCTGCTCCTTTTTGGTACATGAATTGATGTGTTTGTGGGTGTTGTGGTCTGTGACTCCTGGCAAGGAGCATCAATCATAGAGTGGAGAAGAAAGCCTTGTTGTGCTAAGCCCGACAGTCTCGTCCTCCCTCTATCCAGGCATCCATCTTCCTGTGCAGTGGTTTCTTCGTCATGATCGGCAGCTTGACCCTCATCACCCTTGACTGGATCAGCAACGCCTCACAAGCCGCCGACGGACACTAGGATACCTCATCCACCAGGGGGGCACCACACCTTCCGCAGCTCAGCCGCTAAACATCTGACCGCTAAGACTGCTACCCAAGAAGAAGGAGAAAATGACCTCACATACAACGTTCGGCTTTGAACTCTAAGCAAGTGACTATACCATTCCAATGAGAATGTACTGAACTTTGTACAGTATGCAGTTAAGCCACACAGGTGGTGATTTTATTTTTTCCTTTCGTTGTGCTTTCTTTGTTTCGTTTTCCGTTTTGGACGTTTTCTCTCTTTTTTGTAATTCTGGTACAGTTGAAACTTTTGATGGTGCCTCAAACAGGGATCGTGTAGTTGTAGAGTTCCAATACAGCTCATATTCAGGTACTGCGTGTGAGCTCAGCTTTTTGGGCACAGCGACAACTTTTCTCAACCAGGGCCGCACGCAACCGCGGGCATCCTGGAATCCCAGAACTCATTAGAGGTGAAGAACATGACAGTAGACTTCTACTCGACGTGAATAATTTAGCGTTCAACTTCTTATTTTTTAAAACATTGCCAAAAAAGGTATTTGTAATATGTGTTTATATATTGAAAAGCACTTAATGTTCAGCACACTCGTGAGGAAATTGTCTGTTCACGGACTACTAGACCGCTTATCAGTATTTGTACCAAGGCTGTGTGACCTAGCTAGTGGTGTCGGCTTAACTTGTAAATTGCTTAGTATGAATCAACGAAACCTGCCTTCTCAAAACCCCACACTGGAAGTTGCAAAAGATCTCTTAGGGGAAATCTCTTTTAAAGAAATGTATTACGCATTATGATGTATTGAAGACCTTGTTCAAATCTAATACAGCGATAACACTACTGCTTGGAGATGGGGCATGCTCCCTGTCAAATCCCCCGGATGCTAAGGGGAGGGGGACGTTACACTTTTTTTCTTTAAGGAAGAATATCTTGAATTTGACCACATGCGTGGTTGTAATGTACCTGTTTACCTTGCAAAAATAGTTTGTTTTCTGACTGTTTTGAGACCGCACATAACCAAACGTCACATCAACGTTACATAATGGCTTCCATGCAGAACTGAGGGAAGGCGGAGGAATGTCGTGTGAGCTGCTCAGTGTATCTGTCAAACTGTCAGTGTTTTTCTAACGGTTGGCAGCTTCTCCTTATTAAACATAACCGTAGTTACAAAAAAATAACTAAATGATTGATAAGGATAGTGTAAAGTCGGCTTGTCACCTCGTCACAAAAACGAGGCGGGCGGCTCACTGCTTCCAATGTTAACCTCACACATCATCCAAACTGTTATTGTCCTGCGATTATTTATGGAAGAACATGAAATCAATGTAATTTTATCTATTTTACTATATTTATATATTGTACATATATGTGTATATATCTATGAGTTGAACTACTGTATATATGCTCTGTTTTGTTTAACCTATTGGCATTTCACTAAAACTAGAGCTGTAAAAATTGCTGGTGAATTTGGTCTTTATCAATTTACCCCCCTATGATTAAGTATGGAGTTGTTCACTTTCATTTATTGAACCATAGTGAGAGTTTTCCCTCTTCCATTTGCTGTAATTCTGAAAGACCATGTTTAAAGTGGAACCTACCAAAGCATAGTGGCAGTGGTCTTTGTGTAACACACTTTACACTTGTTCTATTTGTGACCCTGATAACCTGTTCTCACATGCTTTATGCACGTATTGGTTAGAGAGTATGTGAGCCATCTCTTGACCTCAGGAGCAAAGAGGGCATCGCCCACCAGTGTTACACTCTTGTTTCAATGAAACACTATGTACATCATGTAATTATTGTCAAAATAAAGTCAAAGATAATCCCACACACTGTTGGTTGTTTATTGTGTCAGTTCTATTTTGCAGACCAGCTGATTGTGGTGTGGTTTTGCAGGGAGCCCACCATATGCCGGGAAAGTGATGGCAACTCCTGAGACAAAGAACTGTAACCCCCCTCAATTTTGATTAATAAACTCCACAAAAACACTAACAATTTCGGGAGAGAATATTACATTGTCTAAATATTGTGGTGGGAAATTATGCATTTTTCAAATGTTGGCATGAATGCGATATATAGTCCAGAATCATAAGTCCACAAGTGTTTGAACAGTGAAATATAACTCCAGCAATTTGAGATCAAATTATGAATATGAGGTTACAGGAGGACACAACCTTATTCTAGACATGATGTTAAAGTAGTGCTGTTTGGATTTGAACAGCCAAAGATGTATAAGACACATCTTTACTCTGCCTGCTGAAATAAATAAAAGCACAACTCATGCAAATGGCCTCATTACCACGTTTCCATCCAACCTATGAAAAACAAAATCACGACAGCTGTGATGGAAACAGGAAGTTTCGATGCAATTTTATAAATGTTGAGAGATAATTTGTTCATTCGACATTGTGGAATCTTTTTGTGTCTTTAAATTCAATTATGCGAGAAAAGGCAGTGGAAACGACAAATATTGATGTAATAACAATCCTTCACTGAACTCTAAACCTCAACTAAATCTTGTAATGAATAATGTTGAAATTTAGCAAGTTAAGGAGACTAAACTGCTTGGTTTAACCCAGGAGGGTAAACTTTCATGGTCAAAACATATTGATGCAACGGTAGCTAAAATGGGAAGAGGTCTGTCCATATTAAAGCGCTGCTCTGCTTTCTTGACACCACTACCAACAAAACAAGTCCTACAGGCCCTAGTTTGGTCATACCTGGACTACTGTTCAGTCATATGGTCAAGTGCCACAAGAGGGCCATAGGCAAATTACAATTGGCCCAGAACAGAGCAGCACGGCTGGCCCTTAAATGTACACGGAGAGCTAACATTAGTAATATGCATGTCAATCTCTCCTGGCTCAAAATAGAGGAGAGATTGACTTCATCGATGGTATTTGTGAGAAGTATTGACATGTTGAATGCACTGAGCTGTCTGTTTAAATGACCAGCACACAGCTCAGTCACCCATGTGTAACGGATGTGAAATGGCTAGCTAGTTAGCGGGTACGCGCTAGTAGCATTTCAATCAGTTACGTCACTTGCTCTGAAACCAATATGTAGTGTTGCCCCTTGCTCTGCAAGGGCCGTGGCTTTTGTGGAGCGATGGGTAACGACGCTTCGTGGGTGACTGTTGTTGATGTGTGCAGAGGGTCCCTGGTTCGCGCCCGTGTCGGGGCGAGGGGACGACGTAAAGTTATACTGTTACACATGCATACCCCACAAGACATGCCACCAGAGGCCTCTTCACAGTCCCCAAGGCAAGAACAGACTATGGGAAACGCACAGTGCTACATAGAGCCATGACTAACTACATGGAACTCTATTCCACATCAAGTAACTCATGCAAGCAGTATAATCTGATTTTACAAATATCTGATTAAACTACACCTTATGGAACAGCGCAGACTGTGAAGAGCCACACACACACAGGCACAAGCAAGCATATACACCCACACGCTAACACAAGTACTCTACACTCATTACGTATTGATTTTGTATTGTAGATGTGTTGTAGTAGTGTGTGTGTATTAATGTGTGTATATATATATATAAATTCCCTTAATATTGCTGCAGCAGCAAATGGGTATGCATAATAAAATACAAATCAACCTGGAGTCACGCGATGACATGGTGTGTGGTCCTCCCACTATGAAAAAAATTATGATGAACTTTACAGGGTGGTGAAAGTGCACTGACCGGTATGAGTTTGACGCTCCTTACCAATAAATATCGAGGGTCTTATTCTGGTGACATGATGAACAATGCTTGACTGCCGTTTGACAAATAAACGTATTCTCGCGTTTATCTATAACAATCTCATCATGTATCTGCAAGCTGTTTAGCGAAAGGGCATGTGCTTATGTAACAGTATTGCTTCCGTCCCTCTCCTCGCTCGAACCAGGGACCCTCTGCACACATCGACAACAGCCACCCTCGAAGCATCGTTACCCTTCACTCCACAAAAGCCGCGGCCCTTGCAGAGCAAGGGGAACAACTACTTCAAGGTCTCAGAGCGAGTGATGTCACCGATTGAAACGCTATTAGCGCGCACTAAATAGCTAGCACTAGCTAGCTATTTCACATTGGTTACACCAAGACCAGACTAGGCACATTTGCTATTTAACGCAACACCTTTTGTGTAAAAACTACTGGTATAGATGAAAATGGATAGAAACACATTGAACATTACATTTTTATTCGGTACATGAACGCTTAAGCAAAAAAAATACATTTTGTGTGCACTATGTCAACACACACTGATTCTTATCAGCAAGGGATCCGTTTAGTGGAAACACCACGGGTGGGAAAATCGCATATTTTATTTATGCATATTTTTAGAATATTCCCATGAAAATCTGTCGCCAATTGGATGGAAACCTATCTATTTGAAGTGATTTTTGTAAATGAAACTAAATCACTGTGACAGTCAAGTGGGGTCATTTACCTTGAAATTGCATAATAACACTACAAAACCAACCACAAGGCCATACGATCAAACCCAATCCCTCCCCAACCGCCCTGTGGGTTGTCCCTGCCAGTGCGTTCCATACACAGTATTTTATTTTAGGAGCCCTAAACCAGATTTGGTTGAGGGGCCTCCCACCTCGCAGCAAAACATTTTAGTGGCCCCCCTCGTGAGGGTGGAGAGAAAAATGTGAATCTACACATTTTGCCATGGGGCGTATATAAAATAATTTCAGTTTTCCAGCTGATTTCCTGCAATTCTACCCATTTTTCCATAGGGTGGACAGATATTTTGGCAGTTTTAAAGCAAATTTTCTGCAATTCTACACATTTAGTAATGACTTATGCCATGTTAATAAGATATCTGAGTGAGAATGACTAACAAAATCAATGGGTGCCTCCTGGAGGTAGGTATTCAGCCATGATTACTACAAGTTTAGAAAGCTGACTAACTACCAATAAAACATGTTTTTTTGCTGACATGGCTAATTGAGTGACTGTCAGTAGCTGGGTTTCCGTCCAATTGGCAACAGATTTTCATGCAAATCTTCTAAAATCGGCATAAAAACAATATGTGCATTTTCCCACCAGAGATGTTTCCATCAAATTGACTTGCTGTAGATAAAAGGCTGTGCGTGATGATGTATTGCACATAAAATACCTTTTGTGGTTAAATTCCCATGTACCAAATAAAAAATACAAGTTAATGGGTTTCCATCACATTTTCAACTCTACTGTTTTCTCACAAAAAAAACTCTGTTTTTGGCAGGTGCGCACCAGGGAAAATCTGATAATGACACAAAATATATGTTTTTGTTTCAATTGTTAATAAATATATGTAAGACAGTTATATTGCAAATTATATTTTTCATATTATCGTAGAACACGCTCAGCACCATGAAAACAACTTAGAGCCAGGAGTTATGGTTTCGTGACATATTTTAAATGTCATAATACATACATTAAAGTATTATAGCTGTTTAGGGAATTACTTAAAATATGAACTAAATATTATAAATAATTTACAGGAAATAGCTGTCCCTCAATTTCATGTCACTGGTGTTACCCTTAATAAAAAAAACACCACTTTGAAAAAATGACACATTCTTGCCAACTTTTTCCTGGGTCAAAGGTTCATTAGAGGCGGGGCTGTTTTAAGAGCACATGGTGAGTCTGCACTCTCTCTTCATATTAGCAATTTGATGATGCAAAGATTTAAAATAAAGGTTAAATAAAATTAAAATTAAAAAAACCTTCACTGGTGTTATACAGTTTATCGTATGGAGAAAGGAAATATGATTGAAATAATTGATCCAATCATATTATTAAGTGATTTATTTACAATTTAAGAAGTGTGGTTTGAGCTACTGTGGCCCCCATTTTAGATATGCCATCTTGCCAGCAGATTTGTCACCGGTGTTACGTCCCTGGTGTTACTGTTCCTGCTGGTAACACCAGTGACATGAAATTAACACCAGTGACAATCAATCACACTGCTAACTTTTTATATCAACATAAGGTTTTATACTGTTTCAATATTGTGATTTGTATGGCTTTCCTTTTGATAGATACAGCAAATTAAAAAGTGATGCTGAAAAGCAAAGACTCTACAGAGCGCAGAGATGCTGCCCAGAACGCAGAGCAGCCAAAATTTTAAAAACTACTTACTTATTTAAAGGATTTAGAGAGTCAAAAAAGAAAGAGTGAATGATCTCACAGAAAGAGGAACAAGCCTCCTGGGTGGCGCAGTGGTCTAAGAGACTCTGGGTTCGAGCCCAGGCTCTGTCGCAGTCGGCTGCGACCGGGAGGTCCATGGGGCAACGCACAATTGGCCTAGCGTCGTCCGGGTTAGGCCGGTAGGGATATCCTTGTCTCATCGTGCACTAGCGATTCCTGTGGCGGGCCGGGCGCAATGCACGCTGACCAGGTCGCTAGGTGTACGGTGTTTCCTCCGACACATTGATGTGGCTGGCTTCTGGGTTGGATACGCGCTGTGTTAGGAAGCACTGCAGCTTGGTTGGGTTGTGTTTCGGAGGACGCATGGCTCTCGACCTTTGTCTCTCCCGAGCCTGTACGGGAGTTGTAGCGATGAGACAAGACAGTAACTACTAACAATTGGATACCACGAAATTGGGGAGAAATAGGGGGTAAAAAAAAGAAAGAGGAACAAGACGGTAGCGAAAGCAATGTCGGGTCAGTCAGAAAAACACAGAGATGTTGAGAGCAGGAGAGAGAGAGCGCTTCTTTTGCAGGGAAAACACGTTTTGGGTGGTGACACCGCAGGAAAAAGACTGAGAAACTTGCCAGTGCAAGACTCCTGAGAACTTGCAGTTTACGATGGATAAAGTGCATAAACTTGGTCCTTCACAGTCCAGCAACCTGGAGGAGATTGAATTGTTACAAACTGTGCTATCTGCAAAGGCACATGCCAAGAATGTGAACACTCCACTGCTCCACCGGCTAGACAGCAATCCAACGAAGAGGTGGAGTGGGGGGTTCACTAAAGTGGACAGCTGACCTCGGTCCACCATGTGAAAGACAAAGGATACAATGTCTTTCGATGAGGTAAGGGACTCTGGCACTCAAATACAGTTACATTATGTCAGTGAGGAAGAAGTGGAAAGTAAGGCACAGAAGATTTAGGGGGTAACCATAAAAGGAACCATACGAATGCACCAGGTTCTGAGTAATCACGCCTGGCATCCTAAAATACAGAGACATAAGTTGTCTCTGCCAAGCAGCGCAAAGCATGTGCGATTGCCCATGTCATGGACTCCAAGAAATCACTCTCCCAACAGTGCCGGCTAATGGCCATGGTCTTTCACCTTAACATCAAACAGATGTCATCGACCCGGATACCTCAGCTCTACTTTGTCCAGATGTCGTCGAGGCTCACCACACTGGACAGTGGTGCATTGTGAACCACGATGAACCACCATACCCTGGCGTTATACTGGAGGTCAAAGAACATAATGTCAAAGTTAAGTGCATGCACAGGAATGAAGTCAACAAGTTCTTCTGGCCAAATCCAAGAGATGATATCAACCGGTATGGGGATGACCACATTGTGTGTCTGATGCAAAAGCCAATGCCAGTGAACAAAAGATCAGCTCAGATTGGCCACAGTATCTGGAAGTACTTGGAGGAGCACCTGAATGTGTGAAAGTGGCAGATGTGAACTGGCTCCCAGAGAAGAAGGCGTCAGTGGTTAGAAAGCAAGGGAGACTGGCTGGGAGATACTAACAGATGGATGTGATACAATAACATAACAAAGACAAACATATGGACAAACTTTTCTAAAGACAAACAAATCTCAAGTAAAAGTGAAGTTAGTATGGGAAATAATTAGTACAGGAAAAGTTAGTACAGGAAATAGGCCTGTTCCATGAACATGTTTTACTGTACAATGTGTTTATATCAGTGGCTTTGGCCAAAACGTATTCTTAGTTTACATTCAATGTTGTGTTTCTATTGTTCTTGTGTTTCTACATTTCTAATATACATATTTTATGTTTGTACGACAATGTGTTAGGAAATACATTTGAGGCAATAGGCTTAATCTTTTGGTCTTAATCTTTGACCAATAACATTCATTTTATTGTTCATATAAAATCAACACGTTCTAAAATGATTTGTAATAAAAAAAGATTACTAAATTGATCAAATTTGTATGAAATACTTGTATGTTATGTCATTGGTTTCACATCGTGTCACTGGTGTTACTGCATGGATACGTGTGTTGCCCATTTTCATAGAATATGTTTATCTGTATCTACCCAACTGCTGCTGCATGCATTAGTAAACATTTTAAGGATATGATAATCCAATGTTGATGACTCAACTTCAATTATTTCTGATGTTACAACACAAAACATGTGGTAGAAATATAAAATATCACACAATAGAACTTTCTACATACAGGTTTAAAGTTAATTATTACAAATCTAAATAATGTATTAATATTTGGATTAACCTTTTCTGTCTTTGATTATATATGCAAATTAAAATGTGAAATTACATTCAGGAAAGCCTGAATTGTCATCTAAAATATAGGGAACACCAGTGACAAAAAGGCAGCACTAGCATTTTTTAATGTAATGTATTACAAATATTAAATGTAATTAAACTGGCATGCATGTTGATTTACAATGGTAAAGGGTTAACTATTATCTAACAAAATTTTGTTAACAAAAAAATGTCTCTCTTCAAAATCCACCATTTCCGTAGAATCACCCATATAGCCTACATGATGAGATTATTATTATGATGGACAAAAGAGCGTGATTATTTTTATTTGTCAAACGGAAGCCAAAAATCGATCATCATGTCACAAGAATAAATCCCTCGATATTTACTGGAAAGGAGCATCAGTCATCCCCTTGTGAAGTTAATCATAATTTATTCAAATCTGTGACCTGATCTCTTTCCCGACGAGCCCTAATGGGAGGACCATACATGTCATCGCGTGACTCCAAGTTTACTTCGATATGGTTATTAAGCATATCAATATTTGAGCATAAAAGCGTTTCCACTTAATTAATTTTACCAACACAAAAAGATCCCACCTTGTCCAGTGTATTTTTTGCCGACATTTGGAAAGTTTACCGAAAAATGTTGTTTCCATCAGGCCTGTCATGACATATTTTATCCGACATGTACTTTACTTGCATAAAAATGTTGGATGGAAACTTGGTGTGACTGTCATAAGAGAAAAACGGCTGATGCACAACCAAATTTCGAAATTGCACCTGGCGTAATCTACAATTTTTACTAGATTGAGACCCCGACCTAAGCAACCGTTTATGTCGCTTATAACTGGAAAAGGCCCTGATTGCCAATGTTCTGTTGATTGTCATGTTAACTGTTCAAATCTTTTTTTTTTAAACGATGATGGTTATGACAAGCTTGCCCTGCTGGTGAAACTAGTGAAGCACATTTTCAGGTTAACAAGCAGTGCATTCGACTGCTTTTGTGAATCATTGGCAAGTGGGTCTTCATGACCATAACAAAAGATGTCTGTCAGGTGAAATTGTGAAAAATGATGCCCTTTTAGTGTTAAGAGCAGTGTGAAAAGCACCTGAAATTTCAGTCTGTTTTGGTGGGATGGCGTTTTGACCTGCCTGCCAATAACAGCTACCTTTCAGTTTTCCCCTCCCCACACAAACCTCTTACAGACAGTCCTAGTTAAATTCTTGATTGAGAAATTGCTCTTTGCCAAGAAGCTATTTACGTACATTTTCTTACAATTTTTTATTGAAAACAATAACAGTAAGGTACTTAATTGTTACCCATAAATGATTTGATAGAGAAAAACAGCTGCATTGGACCTTTAAAAAATAGAAATTCTGATGTTAAAATTGATGGATGGGGTCAATAACTTTTCCATGATTGACCACAAACACACACACATAGCCAGACATGAAGCAGCTCATTTATTTCATTGCTCTCTAGTTATTTCGCACAATGTGTACGCAGCACATTTAACAAGTAAGGGACATGGCTGTTTCACCTGATCTGCCAGACCCATACCTTACACTACAAATTCACTGCTGATTGGACAACTGATCTCCAACTCTCAACCAATGAAGTCCCTGATACAATTACACTCAAAAAGACATATCCAGTCCACAAGCTTTGAGCTGTGATGACTAAGGCCCAGTTTACACAAGCAGACCAATTCTGATATGTTTTGCACTAATTGGTCTTTAGAGAGTCATAAAGGCAATGCACATTTACCTAGGCTTTCTCCAGAATTATCATAATATAATATTTATAAAACAAAAACAAAATGAGAAACAATGACAATATTTTTTAACTAAGAAGTCATTAGGAGGTCCCCGGTGGAGAGAGGGAGAAATGAATTATACCAGCTGGCTCCACGAGAGGGTGCTCTCCTGTACTACCCATAGCTCCATGTCCATCTCACCAGAGAACAGGTGCTAACCTTACTGCTCCAGCTACTCTGGACATCTATCTCATAGTAGTTCCCAAGCCACAAGATCTACTTGAAATAACGGTCTTCTCACACTACAGTTTCCGATTGGATTATTTCTAAACAAAATATGAAATCTATAGAAAAATCTTCAAGGTAAAGTAAGAGTTATCAAAAGTCGGGCTCCAGTCTGTCAGCCGGGAGGCTGTTACACCTGGTAGAAATTGCACTTAAGCAGATGGGCTGAGACCGTTTCCCCCTCAGCAGATGTCAGGGTTCATTTCTTGCGAGCGTGTTTGTATTTGTCCACGTAGGCCTTCACCAAGTGTGCCACTTTCCCAGAGTTCACCTCTCCACTCTTGCTGTGGCAGACCTGAAATATAAAATGCCCTCAGGAAATCAAAAAATATAAACAGACCGTTTTGATTTCCTAAAAGCTACGTGTACTCCTAAAAGCTAAGTCGTTTTAATACTCCTAAAAGCTAAGTTCAAATACCAATGTCAAAATGTTACTGGAGGTTTTTAACCACTCACTTTTTCAACTGCTTTGCGTACAATCTCTTTGTACTCGTCCTTGGTGATGTCCTTGTTTTGGTAGTAGGGTTTCATGGCTGCTTTCACTTCATTGACGGCTCTCTCATGGATCTGTTGTTTCTAAAGCAGATATCAAGTTAAAACCTGTCTAGGACTGGGGTTCCGCTAGCAGAAAAATGCTTTACAGCGAAAGCTCCACAAACGATTATGTTAGGTCACCACCAAGTCACAGATAAACCCAGCCATTTTTCCGACCAAAGAGAGGAGTCACAAAAAGCACAAATAGAGATAAAATTAATCACTAACCTTTGATGATCTTCATCAGATAACACTCATAGGACTTCATGTTACACAATACATGTATGTTTTGTTCGGTAAAGTTCATATTTATATCCAAAAATCTTATTTTACATTGGCGTGTTAGATTCAGTAGTTCCAAAACATGCAGTGATATTGCAGAGAGCCACATGAATTCACAGAAATACTCATAATAAATGTTGATGAAAATACAGCTATTATACATGAACTTTAGATACACTTCTCCTTAATGCAACCGCTGTGTCAGATTTAAAAAAAACTTTACGGAACAAGCATAATCTGAGAACGGCGCTCAGAGCCCAAACCGGCCAAAGAAATATACGCCATGTTGGGTAGTCAACATTATTCATATATAAATATTCACTTACCTTTGATGATCTTCATCAGAATGCACTCCCAGGAATCACAGTTCCACAATAAATGCTTTTTTGTTCGATAATGTCCATCATTTATGTCCAATAGCTTCTTTTGTTAGGGCGTTTGGTAAACAATCCAAAAGCGTGATCTGGTCCATTCGGACGAAACGTTCAAAACGTTATATTACAGGTCGAAGAAACTTGTCAAACTAAGTATAGAATCAATCTTTAGGATGTTTTTATCATAAAAGTTCAATACTGTTCCAACCGGAGAATTCCATTGTCTGTAGAATTGCACTGGAACGAGAGCAACCTCTCAAGTGAAAGCGCGTGACTGAGAACGAGGTTGTAGGCAGACTCCTTAGTAAAACAGCTCCCATCCGGCCCCCCTTCACATGAGCAGCCTGAAACCACGTTCTAAAGACGGTTGACATCTAGTGGAAGCCGTAGGAAGTGAAAAATAACCCATATCCCACGGTGTATTCGATAGAGGTGAGTTCAAAAACTACAAACCTCAGATTTCCCACTTCCTGTTAGGATTTTTTCTCAGGTTTTTGCCTGCCATATGAGTTCTGTTATAATCACAGACATCATTCAAACAGTTTTAGAAACTTCTGTGTTTTCTATCCAATACGAATAATAATATGCATATATTAGCATCTGGGACTGAGTAGGAGGCAGTTCATTCTGGGCATGCTATTCATCCAAAAGTGAAAATGCTGCCCCCTATCCCAAACAAGTTAAGAAATCTAGTTCTAATCTAATAAAAGGATAATTAATTATCTGGGTCAGAATGCAAACACAAATCATTCACTAGCAAAGTAGCTCCCCACAGTATATACAAAACAGAAAGTATAGGAAGCCACTTGAGAATATTGAGAACATTGCCTGGTGTTGTGGTTGTTATTAGTGGGGGTGACATTACCTTTTCTTTCTTGGAGCTGTCTGGGGGGGCGGCCCTGCTGTGCTGGGTGGTGGAGGATGGCATGGCCATGCTGTGGGCCTGGGCTGTGGTGGCGCCACCTACTTTGGTCATGGTGGGCATGAAGGGGGCTTTGCCATGGCCTGCCATGCTGCTCATCATCTGGGAAAGAGGCATGGAGGTATTCAGGGGGACAATTCATGGGGACAAAGTATGAGAGAAGTGAAAATACTCAAACAGATTGCTTGGGTCCAGAAGATTATATATTTTGACAAAGGATGCAAAATACTCCTGTCCTTACCTGTGTTGTGCGGCTATCTGCCTGTATGGCTGTCATGCTGCCCTGCTGCATGGGAGGTGGTGGTGGAGGTGGTGGCGGGAGGCCCTGGGCAGCTGTCACAGGGACCTGCAGAACAGGCACTGAGGAGTGGAGGTGCATGGGGACCTGAGGAGGCATCCCGAAGGGGGGTGGTTGCAGGCTGACAGGTGGGCCTCGCGGGCCCATTGGGTAATGCAGGACGTTCATATGGGGAGGCATGACGTTCAGGGCAGGTGGAGCTTCTCCACCCGCATTGGGCTGGGCATTGTTCTCACTCTGAGCTGGGTCTGAATAGACAAAAACAAATATCAAGAACAATATTAGATTACCTAATGTACATTCTGGGCTTTTATTAAGTTTTACATTGGTGGCAGAAGTGGGATTCACATCAACTGCGCAACAGGCATCAGCAATACCATTTCGATATGCACAGTGAAACTAGTAACAGTAATGAGTGCATACACTCCATGGCACACAATCTAAGGGTTCTGACCTGCTGTTGACGTCTCCTCCTGCCTGCTCCAGCTGCCAGAGCCTGCACCTCCCCCTCGATCTCTCCTGGAGTAATAGTTCTGCACGTCTGCCGGGAGTGTCCTCCGCACAGCCCAGCTGGAAGCTGATGACCAGCCGGAGCGGTCCATCATCGATTCGCCCATCTCAGGCTCCTTCCTGCGGCCCCCACGGTTCTCGTTGAATCGGCTGTACGCGTCGCTCCCTGAATTGTTTGAGGTCCCTGAGAATGTGTTTCTGGGCTGCCAGCGGTTTTCTGCTTGCTCCCCCTGTTGGTTGGAGGTTCCGTAGGCGCCCCGGCCTCGTCCTGTGCCTCGTCCACGATCTCCGCCCCAGCCTTTATCTTCCCAGCGAGGGCCACTTGTCACCCTGGCCTCTGTGTCAGCACGCGCCTTCTCCATAACCCAGTCAGGATTTTCCCTGCTGGGGGAAACATCTGCAAAGCCGCCGTTTTCAGAGCGGCCCGCGTCTCTGGCCGGTCTCTCTGGGAAATTCCTTCGAGAGGGGTCGCTACCTGGCCCAGCCCTCCATCCATCTCCAGTCCAGCGATCCCTCTTCCGTGGTGACTGTCCCCCTGAGTCCGGGCGCTCCGGGGACGCCCCTCTTCGGTAGGACCTGTTTCTGGACCTGGAACTAGATCTGGAACGACTCTTAGAGCGCTTCCTGTTTTTCCTCTCACGGCTACGGTCACGGCTACGGTCACGGCTACGGTCCGTCCTGGGGGCGTCCCTCTCAGCGTCCCGTTCCCTGCTGCGGCTGCCCGAGGCCTGGCGCTCCTTGTTGCGCTCCTGAGATCTGGAGCGCGACCTCCTCGACGAGTCCTGCTTCGACTCTCTCTTGGGAGACCAAGTGGTGGCAGCAGAGTGGAAGCGCGACTTGCGCTGCCTGCCATTCTTCATTTCCTCTACCTTTTCCTCTCTGGCCGAGATCTCCCGCTCCTGCCTGCTACCATTCCTCTTGTCTTCCGTGGCCTGGCTTGTGGACTCGTGAGCTGTACTTTCAGTCTCTTTTGGTGGATCAGAGGCCAGGTTGGTGCTGCGCTCACTGCTGGGTGAATCACAGTCCATTGGTATTGCTTCGGTGTCATCCTCAGACAGACCGTCCTCTTTGCTGCCGGTTGCTGATTTTTCATTTGTGACATCCTTTGGATCATGCGGCCTGTCCTCCTCGGACACTTTTGCTTCTGAGGCGCCTTGAACTCTCTGGGACACATTCCCGTCTGGAGAGTCACAACGAGTCGAGCCAGTACAAGATTCAGGCTCTGCAGTGGGGCAGGGAGAGACCTCTGCTTTCTCCTCCTTCACTGAGGCTTCATCATCTAATGTCACTTCTGTTGGATCGTTAGTGGCTTCCACGGCATCAGCATCTTCCTCCCCAAGTTGTCCTGACTGCCCAGACTGGGGGCTCTCCAATGGTCTCTCTGGTGAGTTGGAAGAGGTGGGTGAGTTGCTTTTCTCTGGGTCTTCTATTTGGTCCGGGTGTTTCTCCCCTGCACCTTGGTCCCTGTCGGGGGAGAGCCCAGGGGTATTCAGCTCTACATCTGACGGCGGTGACTTCTGGTCCTCTTCCTCACCATCCTCCTCTTCTTCCTTTCCACGTTCCTCTTCCTCAGAAAGATCATCTTCATCTTCGCATGGCTGGTCCTCAGTGTCCTTCAGGGCATCACACGCAGAAGGTTCGGGACGGCCTTCCTCCTCGGTAGGGCTGGAGCTGCGCTGCACAGCCTGTGGGCTCACTGCAGTGTCTGAGAGCTGCTCCCTTTCCTCTACCTCTGTCCTCTGCTGCTCTAATTCCTCCTCCTCCTCCTCTTTGGCTTCCTCTTCCTCACTTCCTGATGGACTACTGAGAATGACTTTGGAGGCCTTTTTTCTCGCTTGGGCTTTCCTCCTGGCGCTGGGCTTTCGCTGAGCTGCCCATTTGCCCTTCCTCTTACCAGCGGCTGCGGTGCTTTTGCCCGCTTTTGTGGGTGGGTTTGTGGAAGTGTCGGAATCTGAAGAGTGGGACTGCGAAGATGCAGGGTCTTGTGTAGGAGCTTGTTCCTCAGCCCTGCTGTGGCGGCCAGAGCGCCTAGTCGTTAGGGCCTCTGTCTGTTTGGAGGGGCCTTTGGAGCCAGATCCACGTGTGCCCTTCTTCTCCTCTCCTTTGGGGCAGGTGACTGCGCAAACTCTTCCCTGAAAGACTTATTATGAGACATAATCATGAATATTAGAAGTATTGTGAGAAATCTAACAATGGTCCAATGTAGCATAAAATTAGGCATAACCTATGGATTAAAGGTTTGGATTTGGTGCCTTCACAAAACTGAACTCCTGATGCCAGGGTACTGCACAACCCACACACTTGATGAAATTATTCAGAAAAAGTAGCTTACTGCCACAATGTAGCTTCATGTAGCCAAGCAGCTTACAGTCACCTTGCGTGACCTCATTCAAACTCAGTGATTCAAGTTAACAGTTATTCCGGGTTTTGGGAGGGGGGAAAAAACCTGAGGGGGTCCCTTTGAACAGACTCACTAAATGGTTGATAAGCATTTCAAAGCAGGACTCACCAAAATGCCCCGAGCCGAGAGGTGAAGCAGTAGTAGAGAACGGTGAGAGGGGTCTCAGAGGAAAGGGGCTGCTACTCCACTCAGAGGGATGGAACAACTGCCTGGGAGGGAAATATCAGATCAGAGCTCTACAAATTATGCTGACCAATTTCACTCATACTGTCAAAAATGCACTCAAAATCCCTTTCTATTGAAAAACTATCACCTTGCACAGGGTCTTTAACTCACCCTACAACCTCTACCTACAATATATACACACACTCCATCTACATACATTAATTGTGTGCAGACCAACTCACCTCGAGTTGCCACTGGCAGGAACGGGTACAGCAACAGGCAGAAATGGGCAGTCCTGTGTTTTGCGGCTACACTGTTTACAGTCATCCTCAGACGGCTCCTCCTCGGGCACCCAAAGGGGTTCTGCACTGCAGTGTAGACAAAGGACACAATATACACACAGAAAAAGGACATCTTTCATTGGTTGTCTTAAAGTCAAAAACACAAACTTGAGACAGAAAAAGTTCATCTATTTCAACTTTGTTAGGACAATGATGATTAGAACAGGGTTTCCAACAAATTGTGAAGTACCATATGAAGTAGTTACTGTGTCTCTGCTCGGTGAGCTGCAAAACAAAATGTTAACGAAGTGGCCTACTCACATGCACTGTGTCATAGTCCCCATTGCTGTGCCTGTCTGGGCCGCAGACCAAGAGCACAGAGGTCCTCTCACCTGGAAAAGAGAGAAACCCGTTCAAAAGGAGGCTTGGCTGTTGCAAATACCAGACAAGCACCCAGTGGGAACAAATGGGCCTATGAGGACAGGGGGCCACGTTGATACTACTTATTCTATGTCAGAGTATTATCGAAAACTCTTGGCTGAGCAAATTCAAACATGGGAAAGGCTAGATCTGCTGAACATATTTCTAACCAACAATCTAAAATCAAATGTTATGTCAAATACGGCGAATACAACTGGAGTAGATTTGACAGTGAAATGCTTGCTTACTAGGCCTTCCTAACAATGCAGAGTTTAAAACAAAGTAATACAAAATACACAAAGGAGATATATACAGGGAGTACCAGATAAATGTGCAGAGGTACGAGGTATTTGAGGTAGACATGTACATGAAGGCAGGGTAGAGACTAGGCATCAGGATAGATAACAATACGAGTATAATAAAGAACATAGTAGCAGCAGCAAATTAAGTGTGTGAGTAGGCATGTGTATGTACAGCGCATTTGAAAAGTATTCAGACCCCTTGACTTTCTCCACATTTTGTTACAGCCTTATTCTAAAATGGATTAAATAGTTTTTTTCTCTCTCAATCTACACACACACACACACACACACACACACACCACACACAAATACCCCATAATGACGAAGCAAAAACAGGTTTAGACATTTCTGCAAATGTATTAAAAATAAAACTGAAATATAATATTTACATAAGTATTCAGACCCTCTACTCAGTACTTTTTTGAAGCACCTTTGGCAGCGATTACAGCCTTGAGTCTTCTTGGGTATGAGGCTACAAGCTTGGCACACCTGTATTTGGGGAGTTTCTCCCATTATTCTCTGCAGATCCTCTCAAGCTCTGTCAGGTTGGATGGGGAGCGTCGCTGCAAAGCTATTTTCAGGTCTCTCCAGAGAAGTTCTATGTGGTTGAAGTCCGGGCACTGCCTGGGCCACTCAAGGACTTTGAGAGACTTGTCCCGAAGCCACTTCTGCGTTGTCATGGCTGTGTGCTTAAGGTCGTTGTCCTGTTGGAAGGTGAACCTTCGCCCCAGTCTGAGGTCCTGAGCAGGTTTTCATCAAGGATCTCTCTGTACTTTGTACCGTTCATCTTTCCCTCGATCCTGACTAGTCTCCCAGTCCCTCCCGCTGAAATACAACCCCACAACATGATGCTACCACCCTCATGCTTCACCGCAGGGATGGTGCCCGGTTTCCTCCAGATGTGACGCTTGGCATTCAGGCCAAAGAGTTCAATCTTGATTTCATCAGACAAGAGAATCTTGTTTCTCATGGTCAGTCCTTTAGGAGCCTTTTGGCAAACTCCAAGCGAGCTGTCACGTGCCTATTACTGAGGAGTGGCTTCCATCTGGCCACTCTACCATAAAGGCCTGATTGGTGGAGTGCTGCAGAGATGGTTGTCCTTCTGGAAGGGTCTCCCATCTCCACAGAGGAACTCGTGGATTCAGAGCTATCTATCTAATAGAACTCAAAGGGTTTTCTTTAATGGAAGCGTCTCTAATGTCAAATATGTAAAGTGTGGTGTACCGCAGGGCAGCTCTCTAAACCCTCTACTCTTTTCTATTTTTACAAATGACCAGCCACTGGCATTTAACAAAGCATGTGTGTCCATATATGGTTGAATCATCAGCATACACGCATCCACAACCACAGCTAATGAAGTCACTGAAACCCTTAACAAAGAGTTGCAGTCTGTTTTGGAATGGGTGGCCAGTAATAAACTGGTCCTGAACATCTCTAAAACTAAGAGCATTGTATTTGGTACAAATCATTCCTTAAGTGCTAGACCTCAGCTGAATCTGGTAATGAATGGTGTGGTGGTTGAACAAGTTGGAGACTAAATTACTTGGCGTTACCTTAGATTGTAAACTGTCATCGTCAAAACATATAGATTCAAAGGTTGCAAAGATGGGGAGAGGTCTAGCCGTAATAAATAGAAGCTCTGCTTTTTTGACACCACACTCCAAAAAGCAAGTTCTGCAGGCTCTTGTTTTGTCTAATCTTGATTATTGTCCAGTCGTGTTGTAGCGGTATTAATTAGAGAAGGGTAAAAAGATTTTGTTCGGGCGCCAGGCAGGTATTAACCATGCCGAAAGAAAAATAGTAGAACAGCGAGAGTACCACTACCAGACCCACACACATCAGCAGAAGAGACTGCCTAGAGTGTAGCCTGTTGACCAGATAGCCAGCGGAGAGAAAACAGAATACACACCCTATAGATCCCACATCACAGCACAGTCCTTCCACAATTCTTGGTAACCCCACCAAGCATACCTCATATAATAATAATGGCAGAGCAAATAAACAGCAACTTCATACAATAAAGAATGAACCCAGTCATCACACAGAGGATTTGCAATAGTTTGTATTCTCTTCCAGGGGAGGAGTGCAGAGGGTATGAATGTGTGGTGTTCATATACACACTAGTCCAGCTCCAATGAAACTTCAATGCATTTAGGAAAATAGAGTCGGTTGCAGTGTAAAGCAATGGAACATAGCGGGAAGAGAAAGAGAGAAAGGGAACAAGAGAGGGCTTAGCTGTGGTCTTGAGGGTGCAGGTGTACGATCTGACTGTCCGATGGTGTGTTGGGGTTGTAGTTGAACGCTTCGCAACAATGTTGCTACTAATCCATTTGATCCATAACCGTCGCGGTCCCAAATGAGAACAACCACGTCGTCGAGCGATCACACCGAGGATTGATCCAAACACTGTACAACCACATACGCTGAAGACAAACAAAAAACCTCTGCAGCATAGCACACACAACCAAAACTGTCGCGCCACCCAAGAGCTCCTCCCCAAAGAGCTGAACGAGCTCTTTTATTTCCTCCTTCCTACTGCTCATGCGCTCTTAAAGTGGCAGCGCACGGTGAAGGCTCCGTGCAGGATTTCGCCACACTCCTCCCCCCATGAAAAAACAAAGCCTGTAGAAACAGAGAGGCTTTGACAAGTTAATGTTCCTGCTATCCAAAACCAGGGAAGTCCTCATCATCAGAGTCCTCCACGAAGAGTTCCTGCAGGTGTTGCTTTTGCCTGCGATCCAGCTCTTCTGCCGTAGGGTAGCAGGGCTTTAGGTCAACGACATGCACCGTCCTGACATCTTCCCCAGTGTCCTCCAAACAGACCAAGTAGTTCACTGGTCCCAACTGCTGCACTACACGGTTTGGGCCTTTCCATCTCGAAGCTAGCTTGGCAGTGAACTTCTTAGATGCCTTCGACAGATGATGTGAACGTACCCAGACACGAGACTGGGGTGGGAAACACACGTCTCGTCTATGTTTATCATAGTTTCTCAGCTGTCGTTGTTTGGCTTTGGTTTTGCTGGCCTCCACTCTGGCTAGCAAGGTGTGGTGGTGTTGTACGGCATCAAACGCTGGGCAGTCAGGTGAAACATTAGAACTTTGCAAGACTCTGTCCATCGGACCTTTAAGTGGTCTTCCCAGGTGGAGTTCAGCGGGAGTGACCCCAGAAGTCTCCTGCACGGCAGAGTTCAGTGCAAAGCGAAATTCAGGAAGATGCTGATCCCACCTTGTGTGCTGATCCCCCACGAATGAAGCAATCATCCCTTTCAGGGTACGGTTTACCCTCTCGGTCAGGTTGGTCTGAGGATGGTAGGCTGTGGTCAGCTTGGCAATTACACCCCAGTAGGTACAAAGCTCTTTGTATATTCCTGATATGAACTGCGGACCTCGGTCAGAGAGTATTTGGTCTGGAATTCCAAATCTGGTAAAGACCTCCCGTCGCAGAATTAGAGCAATGGCTGATGCAGTGGCTTTGCGGAGTGGAAACAACTCCACCCAGTGGGTGTAGTAGTCCACTACCACCAATAAAAATTCATTCCGGGTTCCCCGACTGGGAGGAAAAGGTCCCATGAGGTCAATTCCCAACATTTCATTTGGATGGTTTACCACGGTCTGCTGCATTTTTCCAGCAGGTCTGCCAATGTCTGGTTTGTATTTCTGGCAGACTTCACACTGCTGTACAAACTTCCGGGTATCAGCCCACATGCCTGGCCAGTAAACCACCTCTTGTAGTCTTCGATACGTCTTAAAAACTCCAAAATGGCCACTCATGGGGTTAGCATGATAAACTTGGATTATCTGGTCACTCAATGTAGAGGGAATGAAGACGTGATAATGGGAGCTGTGTATTCCCTCTCCTCTTGGAGTTTTTCGATACACTTTATCCTGAATTATGCTATACTTATCATTGAAACGACTCTTTGAGTCTTCTTCAGACAGACTCTTGTGGATCGCCATGATGGCAGCATCCTTCTGCTGTGCTCTCCATACACGCTCATCATCCAGAGGAAAGGAATCATCCAGACACTTAGCGGTAGTGTAAGTGCTGCACAAGGGAGGACAAACATTGGCAGTCTCTGTAATCCGAGAAAGGGCATCTGGTACAACGTTCAGTTTTCCTTTGCGATACTCAATGATGAAGTCAAACTTCTGCAGTCGGATAGACCAGCGAATAAGACGGCTGTTGGTCTTGCCTGATGCCAGAACCCACTGCAGAGCAGCGTGGTCTGTGACAACGGTGAAGATCTTCGCCTCCAAGTAGTAACTCCATTTCTCCAAAGCCCAGACCACAGCGAGGCACTCCCTTTCAGTCGTTGAATAATCTCGGCTGAATTAAGGGTGTGACTTGCATAGGCAAGAACTTCTTCTGTTCCAAGTCCTGTTTGTTGAGCCAAGACGGCTCCAAGTCCTGTTTGACTTGCATCCGTGTACACAATGAAATGAGCATTCAAGTTAGGATGTCCAAGCACTGGAGGAGTAATGAGACTGTTTTTGAGTATTTCAAATGCACTTTGGCATGCAGAGGTCCATTGGAATTTCACACCCTTCTTCTTAAGGTGGTTGAGGGGTTCGGCGACCTTTGAAAAGTCAGGCACAAACCTGTGGTACCATCCAGCCATACCCAGAAAACGCTGAACAGCTTTGAGGGATGTGGGAATTGGGAATTCCTGCACGGCTGCAACTTTGGCTGGATCTGCATGGATACCTTCAGCATTAACCACATGACCAAGGAACTTGAGTTCTAGCAAACAGAAACGACACTTCTTCAAGTTCAAGGTCAAACCTGCAGCCTTTAGTCTGTCGAAGACGGACTGTATGTCTTTCAGATGATCCACGACAGAGGAAGAGTAGATTATGATGTCATCCAGATACACAAGACAATTTCTACCCCTCAGATCTCCCAGGACAGTCTCCATCAACCTTTGGAAGGTTGCTGGAGCATTCTTCAAACCAAAAGGCATGACTTTGAAGGAGTACACACCAGCAGGGGTGACAAAGGCAGTCTTGTCCTGACTAGCGGGATCCATTGCCACCTGCCAATAGCCACTGTTCAGATCCAGATGACTAAAGATAGATGCTCCTGCCAGAGATTCCAGTATGTCATTTATGTTTGGTAGAGGGTAGGCATCGCTTTCTGTAATGGCATTCAGCTTCCTGTAGTCCACACAGAATCGATATCCACCAACTTTCTTAGGAATCAGGACAACCGGAGAAGCCCATCCGGAAAAAGACGGTTCCACAATTCCATTCTCCAACATGCTTTTGAGCAGTTCATTGAGGATTGCCAGTTTGGCGGGGGACAACCTGTAGGGACGCTGCTTAATAGGGACATCATGCCGGGTATAGATTTTGTGTTTGAAGATGGTTGTACGGCCGAGTGTAAGAGTGCAGACCTCACTGTTCATCTCCAACATCTGGAAGAGCTTCCACCTTTCATCATCCGACAGAAATGCCTGTTCCACTGCTTGTTTGATGTAGAAATCAGCATCAGGTTTGCATTTGCGCTCGGATAGAAGGGGGGGGTACGGCGGTAATCAGGGTGATAGTTGGGTTCTCCGACTTCACTGATGGAACATGTTTTTGTTTTTGTCTCTTTAGATTTTCTCGGTCTCTGACTTGACCTTGTTCGGACTCTGCATAATGTAGCAGGCTCCAGCCTGAAATCAGTGCATTACCAGGTTGAAATGGATGAGGCTGGGAATAGTCAGAGTGCAGCCGATAGGAGGGTTCAGACATCGAGATGGTCAGTCCACTGAAGAACAGGAAGTCTAGGCCAAGGACTACAGCAAATGCAAGGCTTGAATCTGCAAGAATAGCCACAGGAAGTTTAATAGTCTCATCATGCAGTTGTATTATTATACTAATCCAGCCCAAAGGGGTGGTAGGTTCTCCATTGACCAAGTACAATGGTCCCTCCTCCCATGTTTGTAGCTCCTCATGAGGTAATGCCATGTTCTGCCACAGGGCCTCTTGCATCAGGGTGTAAGTTGCTCCTGTGTCAATTATGGCCTTCCCTCTCCAGTTCCTAACAGTCAGGGGCACCAATAGTTGTTGCGGAATAGGAATAAGACCGCTAGTTGTGATGTCTAAAGGCTTCATGGGCATTAAGGCTGACCCAATGGTATGCAAGCAACCACGTCTGTCTAGACTGTCGGTCTTCTGTCCTTTCAGACCTTTTCCGGAATCCTGACGCTGGACATAGAGCGGGTGCTGCAAGGAAAGACCCAGTTAAGCTACAGCTGGCCCAGAACAGAGTGGCACGTTTTGCTCTTAATTGTAATCAGAGGGCTGATATAAATACTATGCATGCCAGTCTCGCTTGGCTAAGAGTTGAGGAGAGACTGACTGCATCACTTCTTTTTATAAGAAACATTAATGTGCTGAAAATCCCACATTGATTGCATAGTCAACTTACACACAGCTCTGACACACACACACTTATCCCACCAGACATGGCACCAGGGGTCTTTTCATAGTCCCCAAATCCAGAACAAATTCAAGAAAACGTACAGTATTATATAGAGCCCTTATTGCATGGAACTTCCTTACATCTCATATTGCTCAAATAAACAGCAAACCTGGTTAGAAAAAAACAGATAAAGCAACACCTCGTGGCACAACGCCTCTCCCCTATTTGACCTAGATAGTTTGTGTTTATCCATTGATTTGTAGGCTACGTGTGCCTTTTTAAAAATGTATGTAGTTCTGTCCTTGAGCTGTTCTTGTCTAATGATTTTCTGTATTGTTTCATGTTTTGTGTGGACCCCAGGAAGAGTAGCTGCTGCTTTTGCAACAGCTAATGAGGATCCTAATAAAATACCAAATAAAGCTCTGCCAGAGTGACCATCGGGTTCTTGGTCACCTCCCTGACCAAGGCCCTTCTCCCCCGATTGCTCAGTTTGGCCAGCTCTAGGAAGAGTCTTCATGGTTCCAAACGTCTTCTATTTAAGAATGATCGAGGCCACTGTGTTCTTGGGAACCTTCAATGCTGCAGAAATGTGTTGGTACCCTTCCTCAGATCTGTGCCTCGACACAATCCTGTCTCAGAGCTCTACGGACAATTCCTTCGACCTCATGGCTTGTTTTTTCTCTCCGAAATGCACTATCACCTGTGGGACCTTATCTAGACAGGTGTGTGCCTTTCCAAATCATGTTCAATCAATTGAATTTACCACAGGTGGACTCCAAGCAATGCAAAAATGTCTAAACCTGTTTTTGCAAAAATGTCTAAACCTGTTTTCGCTTTGTCATTATGGGGTATTGTGTGTAGATTAAGGAAAACAATTTATTTAAACAATTTTAGAATAAGGCTGGAATGTAACAAAATGTGGAAAAAGTCAAGGGGTCTAAATACTTTACGAATGTATTTGTGTTTGTGTTGTGTCGATATGCGAGTGTGTATGTAGTGTGAATCTAATGCGAATCTAATGCGAATCTAGCATGCTAAAACAAAATTTTGTTTCTTAGTTGCATCGCATATCTTCACAGTTGGACTCTAAACCCATAAAATCTTGCATGAACCGTACATATTATTTATTATGAAATAGATGCCTCTACAAAGGGGTCTGAAATTACTAACCTTCTTCTTGCTCAACACAGAGGGGTCATCATCGCTGCCTGGGGAACACAATTTATCTTGTTACACCTCATGAATAAAATTCCAACAAAGGAAGGAAAGATGATTTATGTGAGGAGAATAAGCACATACATTTCCGAATAAGGCCTTTGGCTTCTGATATCCTCTCCGTCTTCGGTCTCCTCCATCTTCCTCCTTGTTTCCTTAAATATAAATGTGGTTTTTACATTTGTCATAAAAGGTGGCATGCATTGAAACATGTGGCTTTCTCGTGAATTTCTTTAGCAAAATAACTTTACATTAACAGACTTACACTTGGCCAGTTTATTAGGTACACCACCCCGTTCACGAAATTGGTTTGCTGCTACAAACAGTGAGTCACGTGGCCGTGGCTTGCTATATAAAGCAGGCAGACCGGTATCGAGGAATTCAGTTACTGTTCGATTGAACATTAGAATAGGCAAAACGAGTGACCAAAGCAACTTTGAGCATGGTATGATCGTCGGTGCCAGGAGCGCCGGTTCCAGTATCTCAGAAACGGATTGCCTTCTGGGCTTTTCATGCACGACAGCGTCTATGGCAGGGATCATCAACTAGATTCAACCGTGGGCTGATTTTCTTTCTTGAGCGGCTGGTCAGGGGACCGGAAAAAAATGACAAATTTGTAGACTGCAAATTAACTGCAAGAATCCCAAACAGATAATTGATCTGGTCTAGGGTTTACAGAGAATGGTGTGACAAACAAAAAACATCCAGTCAGTGGCAGGTCCTGTGGGCAAAAACAGCTTGTTGATGAGAGATCGAAGGAGAATGGCAAGAATCGTGCAAACATGCAGGCCACAAACAGGTGAATAACGGCACAGTACAACAGTGGTGTGAAGAACGGCATCTCGGAACCCACAATTCGTGGGGACTATTTTCCTGGCACACATAAGGTCCCTTGATACCAATTGAGCAATGTTTCCATGCCCCAAAGAATTCAGGCTGCTCTGGAGGCAAAGGGGGGTCCGACCCAGTACTAGATGGATGTACGTAATAAACTGGCCACGGAGTATATTTTTAAATAATTGTTAAGGTGGAGAAACAACTAGCAGGTGGGAACAGAAAGAGTTGGCTGCTACTATGCAAGAGATTGTTTGTGGGGAAATTACCTCTGCCCTCGACTTGCAATTAAAACTGGTAAATGAATCTCGTCATTGCTCACTTCTAAAGTGGATACCTACTCAACTAATCAAATGTTCTAGCTGTCTTGATATCCTAGCAATAAACCATATTGATATAGCAATGCTCCAATAAATAATCACCATCTTGGTTAAGGTGAAGACCAAGAAGGCAAAATCACTTTCCTTAAACGTATCCATAATGGAAAGAAAAGTGGCTTTATTGATGTGTATGCTCCAAATTCGTTTGATCCTCTGAACAGCCTATTGTTAGAATTAATTGAAATCCAACTAGTTATTGGGACAGACATGAATGCCATTTTGAACATGTGGGACAAATCTAATAAAGACCAACTACAATCCACATGTAACCTAGGCCCTCCAACATACACTCTCTGATTACTACCTCATTGATGCCCGGTGAGCACATACTCCTAAAGCAAAAGAGTAGACTTTCTATCCAGAGTACTCAATTTTCTCTTATCTACACCTTTATTTTCTAAAATGAACAAAATAGAAATTCGACATACTGTGCCTTCGGAAAATATTCAGACCACTTGACTTTTTCCACATTTTGTTACGTTACAGCCTTCAAAAATGTATTAAATGTTTTTTTTCCTTTATTAATCTACACACAATACCCCATAATGACAAAGTGAAAACAGTTTAATAATAAAAAATAAAAAAATGTTAACAGCCCATTTGCTATGACTCGAAATTGAGCTCAGGTGCATCCTGTTTCCATTGATCATCCTTGATGTTTCTACAACTTGATTGGAGTCCACCTGTGGTAAATTCAATTGATTGGACATGATTTGGAAAGGCACACACCTGTCTATATAAGGTCCCAGAGTTGACAGTCCATCTCAGAGCAAAAACAAAGCCATGAGGTCGAAGGAATTGTCCGTAGAGCAACGAGACAGGATTGTGTCGAGGCACAGATCTGAGGAAGGATACCAAAACATTTCTGCAGCATTGAAGGTCCCCAAAAACAAAATGGGCTCCATCATTCTTAAATGGAAGTTAGGAACCACCAAGACTCTTCCTAGAGCTGGCCGCCCAGCCAAACTGAGTAATTGGGAGAGAAGGGCCTTGGTCAGGGAGGTGACCAAGAACCCGATAGTCACTCTGACAGAGCTTATAGTTCCTCTGTGGAGATGGGAGAACCTTCCAAAAGGACAACCATCTCTGCAGCACTCCACCAATCAGGCCTTTATGGTAGTGGTCAAACAGAAGCCACTCCTCGGTAAAAGGTACATGACAGCCCGCTTGGAGCTTGCCAAAAGGCTTCTAAAGACTCTGACCATGAGAAACAAGATTCTCTGGTCTGATGAAACCAAGCTAGAACTCTTTGGCCTGAATGCCAAGGGTCACGTCTGGTGTCAGCATCATGCTGCGGGGATGTTTTTCAGCGGCAGGGACTGGGAGACTAGTCAGGATCGAGGGAAAGCTGAACAGAGCAAAGTACTGAGAGATCCTTGATGACAACCTGCTCCAGAGTGCTCAGGACCTTAGACTGGGGCGAAGGTTCACCTTCCAACAGGACAACGACCCTAAGAACACAGCCAAGACGAAGCAGGAGTGGCTTCGGGACAAGTCTCTGAATGTCCTTGAGTGGCCCAGCCAGAGCCCGAACTCGATTGAACATCTCTGGAGAGACCTGAAAATAACTGTAGCAACACTCCCCATCCAACCGGACAGAGCTTGATGATCTGCAGAGAAGAATGGGAGAAACTCCCCAAATACAGGTGTGCCAAGCTTTTATTGTCATACCCAAGAAGACTCGATGCTGTAATTGCTGCCAAATGGGCTTAAACAAAGGTCTGAATACTTATGTAAATGTCATCAGTTTTTATTTTTAATAAATTAGTAAAAATGTCAACCTGTTTTTGCTTTGTCATTATGGGGTATTGTGTGTAGACTAAGGAAAAAAGTTAATCAATTTTAGAATAAGGCTGTAACGTAACAAAATGTGGAGAGAGTCAAGGGGTCTGAACTTTCCAAAGTCTGATCATCACCCTTACTACAAATGTCAGAATTCTATGGAATGCCATCAAAGGTTTTATAAAAATGTATGCAAATGCAGTTGCATCTGAATAAATCACAATGGGAAATTTTAACTGCATTAGAGCGTTTTCAACAAACCCTTTTTTTCAGACGAGGTAGCTATTACTATTTCCAAAGTCAAGACGCAACTTCATTTATTGACAAGACGAAGCAGAATTTGCCATCCATTGAGTTAGACTCAACCATGACATCCATGGTAATCGTCCCAGTCATTTACTGGCCAACAAGCTACGCCGTAATGATCAATTAGCTGATATTGCAACTATTGAATCTGAAACAGGGGAATTACTATCAGAACCCAAACTAAGCCAAGATTCTTCTATAAATAACTGTACATCTCAATGTAACAGCAGGTTTGCTATGTAGAGCTGAAAGACTAGGAAAGGCCAATATCGGCTCGGCCGTTCTCTACGATGGAGGACTCCATCTCTACTTATGAAATCTCAAACATTTGGGAATAGAGAAGACCATTGCCAGAAATTAACAGAACGTTCAATCCAACCTCATATTCTGCTGGTTAATCTATATTGTCAAAATGAATATTGCCACGGCTGAATTTCTGTAGTTCAATACTTCCCATGTCTCGTCCTTCTGGCTATTGGGATAAAATTAATGGTGTGGTTTCAAAATTAATATGGCAAGGTAAGCGATCCCGGTTAAAATTAACTTAGAGAAATACGTAGGAGGATTAACTGTACCAAACTTTAAAATTTATTTCCAGGCACTAGCATTTCACCCCATCCTAAATTGGTTTAGACATGATTCTTCCACCCCCTGGCTGAGTAGAGAGAGAAATATGTTGTATCCCATTGCCCTGGAAGAGGTAGTCTTCACTGATAAATCCCTTAATGTAAACTATGCTTTGGTCCTATTATACTCAATTATTTCACAATGCCTTTGCATCCCCCTAATGGTCCAAATATGTAATCACTACCCATGCCGATATCATGGACAGCAATGGTTTGAGAACATTTCAAGATTTGAAGACATACACATTACCAAGCGACTCTTATATTTACAATTTAGGTCATCTATGCCAATGACAGGATTTATAAATAAATTATCTGGGTTCCCAAAAATATTGAATCTCTATAATATATAAACAACTTTTGGAAAGCTCATTATGTGCTCGCCATTAAAAAAGTATGGTCCAAAGACCTAAGTGAATCTGAACAACCATTTAACTGGAATAGAATATTGGAAAATATGACCTTGGTGTCCTAACCATTAACTTAATACATTTTAAGTTGGTATTTAACACCAATGAAAAGTTATGATGAAATTGGACCCAACTCCCAACTAGGGTTGTAATGACCGCGTGGTCACGGTAATTTCCTCTTTGGTAGTACCCAAATCGCTAACGACCATTAGGTCGCTAATGGCCTGGTACTCAGGGCTGTATTGTCCCTCTAACCACTGACATCACTACAAATATCAAAAATCCCATCAAACATCATCATGCTTTTAAACCTCACCATTAGGCTACATTTTTTGGACCTCAATGATGATCAATTTGAAGAAAGAAGTTCTTCAAGTTGAACATGGTCGTTGTTTCAATGTCAAACAACTAAATGGAGAGCGCTTTCTAAGGTGATGATTAATTCAAAGCATTTAAGACGTTGCATGTAGAACACCCATATGAATATTAGAGCCTATGCATAGGCATATGCCTTTGAGCCCAAGCCTGAAAAAAAGACCCCGAATTAAAATAATTACTGTGCTGTTATACAATACATTACGCACGGCAGAAAAACTTTTATTTTATAAAAACACAGATTTAAGATGTCTTTGGTACATAATTGGTCTAGACTCCCAACCATTTTTTGGGGAGTAATCAGCTTGGAGTGTAGACTGGTTACCTTATGCTACACTCCAAATTATCCACGAGTCTGGGAGTGAATGTATAAGACCTAGGCGATGCTGTTGGTTCATTGATTGTGCAGGTGGCTTACAGATTTAGCCTACAATTATAGTGACTTTGTATTTGATTTTGAATAGCCTAGTAATAGGGTATGTTTAATATATTCATAATAAATAGGCTGACATTAACTTTACCTACAGAATAGATCACCATTGTGTGTATCCATCTCCTCCTCTCTCTCTCCTTCATTCCTTTCTCAAGCATGCAGAGATAGGGGCTGTCAACAGTTTAAATATGTTTCTTTGTGAAAACATGTTACTATCAATGTTCATGAACATGTTTCCCAAATTAAGCACTGGGTAGCTGCAGGAACATGGTTGGAGAGCCCGTGACATACATAGTTTGTGCAGTATATCACCTGTCACGCAGTGAGGATGCATACTCTTCAAAGAGTGGTTAATCCGCAAAGTGAAATAAGTGTTCTTATAAGCCCAGACATTTCTATATGCAATCCCGTGTGAAAGCAGGGTTTTGATGGTTGCCATTAAAAAAGAGGAGGATCCCAGCTGCTACTATATTTATTTCTCAGCTGCTCCGCTATAAAACAGGAATAGCCTACCCGGCATAATTTAAACTGTGGGAACGCGGCCTCCATTCGCTATTCGAGTGCATAAGGATGACATGTACATTTTCCCCTCCCCCTGTTCCTACCCATTTGATAATGGGCCACTCTAAATCAAAACAAATGTGACATATTAGTAAAGACAAATGTAAACTGAAAATAGTCTGATGGGTGAAAATACGATCACTTGATGAGAGAACAGGGTGCGCAGCCTGAGGCAAGGAAGAGTAGCTTTTTATGCAACTTTTTCAAATAGAATAGCCTAGTCGCATCATGCAGTCCACATGTTTTGATTTCTGGGACATTCTAAGGTTTGTATCAGTCACAACTAAATTTGCCAAATAACTACAGATAGAGATATGGGGGAACTGACACCCAACCTGTGTTGCTAGGCAGGATGGGAAGGGGGTGCAGATAGAGATATGGGGGAACTGACACCCAACCTGTGTTGCTAGGCAGGATGGGAAGGTGGGCAGATAGAGATATGGGGGAACTGACACCCAACCTGTGTTGCTAGGCAGGATGGGAAGGGGGGGGGGCATGTTAGGCTGGGGAGTGTAGGCCCACCTCTGTTTCTTTACATACCAATTGTGTTACTACAAAATCCCGTGTGTTCAATACAATCATTTCTCTGTATGTATTTCTTAGTTTTGTATCCTTTAGAGTACAGGTACATGTGGTATAAACTAAGTGTGTAAATGAACATGTATATTGTACCTGTAACACCCACCTCCAACAAAAAACTGACAAAACAAATAAGTGGTAAAAAATAAATATAATAATGCACCGCAAAGTGACTGCCATTAAGCTGCACACTGTTTGAATGCTCTCCAAGTTTAAAGACAACGTTTCGACCAAGGGTCTTTGTCAGGTTAACTGTGCAGCAGGGCAACCCTTTCACTAACGCAAGACCTCTACTCACTTCAACAAACAGCCATTGGCTTCCGGGTCTGTGCAGCCACACTTCTCTGGCTCTGATTGGCTGACTCTCTTCTTCACAGGAACCTGAGATTCACATCACAACTGAAGTCAAAGCACGTACATTCTTCCTGCATAATGACTAAAGCTATAATATAGCGTGTGAATGCCATTTATAAATCGTGAAACATAGAAGGTAGAGCCAGTGGAGAAACCCCTGCTTACCGTCACACATCCCAGCACAGCGTCACGTTTGTAGACAACATTGAAAGGCTGCCTGTCCACTGGGCAGGATGGAACTGCCTGCAACTTAAAACACAGGGGGAAAAAAACATCAGTCCAACACACATCTTAGCCATGTATAGTGTCCTGAGCCTCACCGGGAGTAAGACCATGGCTTATCACAATAGACAACTTGCCAGTTGCAGCACTATCTGTTGCCACAGAGGGTGATGTGTCTAGGGGGTAGGACAGTACATGGTGCTTACCTCTGCCCATCTGAGGAGGCAGCTGAGGCAGAATAAATGGCAGCAGCTGTCGGGCATGGCCAGGACACAGCGGCCCAGGGCGCCCAGGCAGATAGGACACCGCTCCGCCTCTTCCGGCTCCGGGTCGCCCTCTGGGGTCTGTCCGTCTGACAACCAGAGAGAGGTGGCACAACAGCTTGTCATTCAAGAACAAACTTGAGGGTAGAGACTTTGAAATTAAATCATCACATCAAAGCCCACTGAAATATCTTTTTCATGATGACTGTCTGGCAGTTACTTACCATTTCCCGATTCACCCGTCATCTTTGGCACAGTGTTGCTTTGTCCCTAATGACCAGATGACCCCTGGAAATAAAAATGAATGAGAGATTCTTGTTAACAACCCAGTCACAGTGCCATCACTTAATAACATTAAACTTGAGATCTGTGTGTGTAACCAATTTGTTAAGCAAGTTTTCCATCGACTTTAATGCATTATTTACACAATGGACAATTTCATCCTTAAGAGTCTATTGAGATACATGTTTGTCAATTTAAGTAACAATTGTGCAACAAGTAACAATTATGCATCGCAAAAAATATATATACATTTCATGAGCCTTCTTATATCTCCTAGATATAGGACAGACACTTCAAAACATTATTTCTTATGATTTCTTTTTGGACTGTCTTTTATGAATTAACGAATGAGTTACTCAATGCGTTTCTATGGGCTATAGTATTAAAGGCCAAATTCAATATTTTATCAAATAATTGACAAGTTACCCATCTTCTTCAGATTCTCATCAGATCATCCAAAAAACCTGCCAAGATACCTAGCTAAGCCTAGCCAACCCCATTTAGATGTATGCAATACTTTTTAGCTAAAATACAATAACGTTACGCTAGCGCAAATATTTTTTGGTTTAATATAGAATTGACTGGAGATGTTATTGAGATCAAGTGATAAAATTAAACTGTCTTCAATTTTAACTTAATTTTCCTGCATTTTGGAGTAGAATGTCCTTTTATCACTAAGCGTTTTATTAGGTCCTACTGCTTTAGTAAGAACTTCTCACTTGTAAGTAATTGTAAAATACAGTTCTGGAGGTTGTATTTTTTTTGATAGATTCTCAAATGTATCTACCCCCTTGTCTGAACATCTGATGATACCCGGTCAGCCCATAATTTAAATGTATCATCAATCATCCTTGGCTTAAAGTCTCCATCCATTACAATTTCTCGCAGGTAGATAAGATCTGTTTGGATGCCTTTTTATTTTGGTGATCTTTGTCCAGATCTTTATAGTGTTATTTATACAGGTATTTTCTATCTTCCTAGTGTGTGCATTGATTGTCTTCATAAATATAGTTGCACTTACAGTTTTTCCATTTGGTGGATTCCATTTAGCTGTTGATGCCGGGTTTATCCAAACAAAAATTTATTTTAGTTGGTCAGCTATATAATAATTCATTAGGTTTGGTAATGCTAGTCCCCCTGCTTATTTACATTGTTTGATTGTTTTAAGTTAGACACAGACTGTTCATCCTCCCCATATAAATTTACTCAGGAGTTTATCCCACTGTTTAAAAGTGTTAGGAGTAATAGTTTTTGATAGATTCTGGAACAGGAATAAAAATCTTGGGAGGACATTCATTTTAATATTTTAAATTCTTCCTGTTATTGTTAAAAGGCACTAATGTCCATATTTGTAGGTAGGTCCTGTTTAAACTGGTTTCACAGTGTTCCAAAGTCAGGTCTTGGGGTATAGTAATCAATAGGTATTGCAGTTTATTTTGATCCCATTTAAGTTTAAACTTAGTTTTGATGTCTTGGGATATTGGTTGACCTACAGTAATTGGTTCTGATTTCCCTGTATTTAGTCTGTATCCAGATACAACACTATGGTTTTATTTCATCCATAGTGGCGGGAACTCTAGAGAATAGTACCATTGACCATTATTCTGACATTGTGTTTTGTGCATCATTTGCAGCAAGTTCGGGAATGTTTTACAAAAGTATTATTATTTGCTTCTGCATCTAGAGTTAGCATAAGCTATTTATGTTTTTTCTTGAGAGCGTGTTCCATTACATTATTAATGTTTTTACTTAACTAGGCAAGTTAGTTAAGAACAAATTCTTATTTACAATGATGGCCTACCCCGGACGACGCTGGGCCAATTGTGTGCCGCCCTATGGGACTCCAAATCACGTCCGGGTGTGATACAGCCTGGATTTGAACCAGGGACTGTAGTGACGCCACTTGCACTGAGATGCAGTGCCTTAGACCGCTGCGCCACTCAAATGAAACGTTTGCCTAACATTAATTTCTCAGAAGTCTGCTGGACACAAAACCCATTTGGTCAGAGTTTATGATATCTGGGATTACATTACTGAATCTATTTGCAATAATTTATGTAAGCAATTTTTGGTCGCCGTTCAGCAACAATATTGGTCGATACGATGCACATTCTGCTGGATCTTTACCTTCTTTATGAAGAACAGTAATAATAGGGGAGTTACAGGTTGGTAACTTCTTTTTGAAGAAGAAGCATATGATATTATCACGCATCGAAGTACTGCTTTGGCCCCCACCCATTCCATTATGGGAGACCTCTCCATCATCATTAATCTCCAGATATTGTTACAGTGTTGCCCTGATTCCATTCTTAAATTCAATGTCATGAAAAGTGAATTATTTCATCTCCAGACTGTCAAGCCTTTCTTTTGTCATATATTTAGTTTCATACTTTGCATGATCCGATATTTCAATTGGTCTAATGTGGAGTTTAATGACTTTGGCTAGGTCTGTTTTAAACATGAAAAAATAGTCTAATCTCAAGTATATTTGTTACGTGCTTTAAAATAGGGTGTAGAGTTCTACAAACATCGATCAGACCCACCACCAAGTCTGCCCTTCTTAGTGTCACTGCAGCCTTCTCTGCCTTGTGTTTATGTTGACAATCTAACATGGGATTCATGATAAGGTTGAGGTATCCTCCCATTACTGTTGTCCCTTTTGGCTCCATGATAAGTAGGTTAAGCATTTTGGATATAAATTCGGGTCCTTGTTCGTTTGGGTTATATACATTTAATGTTATTTCCGTGCCCTCAAACCATTCCATTTACTAGTATGTATCTTCAGTCTGTCTACAATGGTTCTTTGTGTGAAAAGGGATATTGTTTTTGGTCATTAATGCTACTACCCCTCTTCTTGCTGACCAGTAGGAAGAGGAAAACACCTGTGCTGATGCCAGTTGTTCTAATTTTCTATGTTCTTCTTTAGATGTGTTTCTTGGAGAAAGATGATATCACCTCTATCCCTCTTCAATTTTAACAATATTAAAAAAAAAAAAAATTAATGGGGCTATTAACGCCATTTACGTTAAACAAAGTATTTAGAAATCTTCATAACGGGTGTCATTCTCTTTGTTTCTTGTAGTACCCATAATACACAGGTCCCCTCTCATTTTCCCATTATGCTGTATTTATTGTTCCATTGCCTGTATTATAAAAAATATAAAAATTACACTATCTTTATGAATTGTTTTGTTCATACTGAACTTCAAGACATACCCAGGCCCAAATCAAAGGCTATTCAAAATTATAAATTAAAATGGCCTCCAATTGTGCTACCACTTCCCTTGGGTAGCATGGGTCATAGGACCCATAAATTGGGACCCTTCCCTTGAAAAGAGCTCACTTACAGCACAAAAATATATTCTATAGATCCTTTAATTAGATAAATAGCAAATACACAAGCTAAATGCACATATACATAATTATCAAATAACAAAAAAGGAGAATATTATAGCGGTTACCAATTGGGAAGACGAGCTGTAAATAGTAATAACGCAATAAGACTGGGAGGACATATCTAGAAACATGTCCAAGACAATCAACTCTCTACTCGAGGGAATACTCATGAAAAATATTGACTGAATTTTCCAAAACTCCAATAACACAATCAAATTACAACCATGACATCACACCAAGTTGCTGGCATAACTTTGGAAGAATAGTGCTAACCAGACCCACATACTATATTCCTGCCCAGTCATGAATCATTTCTGTCTGCAAACATCAAAGCAGTGACTCACTCCTGCAAGTTCATGCTCTACAACATCGGTAGGGTATGACCCTGTCACACACAGGAAGCGGCGCAGGTCCTAAACCAGGTACTTGTCACCTCCCGTCTGGACTACTGCAAGTCGGTGATGGTCGGACTCCACGCTTGTGCCATCAAACCCCTGCAACTTATCCAGAATGGCGCAGCCTGCCTGGTGTTAAACCTTCCCAAGTTCTCCCATGTCACCCCGTTCCTCTGCACCCTCCACTGGCTTCCAGTCGAAGCTCGCATCCACTACAAGATCACTTGACTGAGGAAAAATATACTTACTATAACAGATGTGGTTGTCCCACCTATCTATCTTAAGATGAATGTACCAACTGTAAGCCGCTCTGGATAAGAACGTCTACTAAATGACTAAAATGTAAATAAACGATAATCCTATGGGGGTGAAGGCGGCCCAGTACATCACTGGTGCTTTCACTCATCGAAACAGTGCCTGAGGTGGGCACGCAGCATCAAGGACCCCACACACGCGCTGTTCTCTCCCTTACCGTCGGTAGACAATATCGGAGCATGAGGTCTGATACCAACAGGCTCAGATACAGTTTCTATCTACAAGCATCAGACTGCTGTGATTCTCCACACCTTATCACAACTGCTGACACCAGACTCTTACTACATTTCTCAATTTATACACTTGCCCCTATCCCCAATACACAGGTAAACATTGTACCTTCCTGTATTATACTTAGCCTAAAAATTTTATTCTATTCTACTGCCATTTACTTTATGTTCGTATTCTTGTTGCATTGTCGAGAAGGAACCTGCAAGTGAGCATTTCGTTGGACAATGTATACCATGCCTATCCAGCACATAAGACAAAACTTATAACTGCATCAGCATAAGCACAGCAACTGTGAACAAATGGTCTCGTTTTTGCCAGCATGTGTCTGGCGAGTAACTACTTGAATGAAAGGCTGATTTGGCCAAGGATTTCTCTCGGTCTCCACGTCCAATAAAAGAAACAAGCATACTTGAATAGTGGATTGCTAGCTAAGCGGGCTCCCGACCAGCAGATGAAGCAGGAGACGTCAGAGCTCTGGAGATCTCCCGAGTGGCGCAGCGGTCTAAGGCACTGCATCTCAGTGCTAGAGGCGTCACTACAGACCCTGGTTCAATTCCATCACAACTGGCCATGATTGGGAGTACCATAGGGCGACGCACAATTGGCCCAGCGTTGTCCGGGTTAGGCCGTCCATTGTAAATAAGAATTTGTTCCAACTGACTAGCCAAGTTAAATAAAGGTTAAATAAAATAAACTTGAAAAAACAAAAATAAACACTTTCACAAAGTGTACATAGCCAGTTGATAAGTTAATGTCTGCTTGGTGAGTGGAGCAACGGGAAAGTTTGTACAGCTGAAATGTGCCTTCCGCATTTAACCTCTGAATCAGGAAGCAAAACACTGTCCAGCGAAAGCCAGAGCAAACGGGTTTACCACAGTGGTAAGAGCACAACAAAAGGTCTTGCTTAACCAGTGTGTCAGCTCTGGCTAAATTACAGGCAGGCCTGGACACAGTCGCAGATATTTAAATTAAATGGGTTATACAGGTCACTGAGGTCACTCTACCATGTGAGCTGCTAAAATAACTAACGTTAGCCATGTTCTCTATCATCCAATGCCATCTTGGATTATTTAATTTACCAGCTAGTCAGCCAACTACTAACGTAAACTAGCTAGTTTCCAACTATCTAGTAAATTTGTCGAGTTGTGGTCTTGTATTTTATGTCCAGCTAGCTAACCAAATACCTCGCAGCGAACTGTCAAGTAAGTTGACATTTAATTTAGTAAACATTATGAAATGCCCTGCGTTCGCTGACGTTAACAGCTAACGTTAACAATTTAAACTTTGTGGCCCATGTGTGATGTAACACGACCCTTCAACTTATTCTAGTAGTAGTGTGTACTAGTGCCCCTCAAACTTCAACTAACTTCTGTTTAACTGGTTAACTAGCTACTTGTTATTTCTACTAGTTTGATAACTAAGTTAACGTTAGCTGGCTAGTTTGCAATTCAGATAACGTTAACAAGATTGTCATGATCAGGCGCTAGTCAGCTAACTTAACTACTTTTGGTTGATATAGGCTAGTCAGCTGTTAGGTAGCAGGCTAGTAACAACGTAATTGTATTTAGCTAAGTAACAAGAAACAAAACAAGTATGCTCATAGCTAGCTAGTTAATTATTCAACTTCATTGGCTAAGGAGACTGGCCTGGCCTACAGTACAGACGCTATATTAGCTAGGTAGCTGTTACCGTGGCTAACTAGCAGCTAACGATACTTTTGCTTGCCAACGGCTGCAGACTTGCTAAATTGGTTAGCTAGCTACGTGTTTGTTGACTTACCCGAAGCTAAATCAATAGCTAGAAAACTGGCGTGGTTGTTTATTTTTTGCTGTCTCACTTATTTCCGTGTATTGGTTAGACTCCAAAGCTAGAAGATAACCCGAATATAGCCGAATAGATTGCACTGCTAACTCGTTATACATCTAAGAACGTCTCGGCCACATGTCTCGATGTCTGAGACCTGTGAAGTTTAAACCGCACCGCACAGTGTCGCTGCAATACACTTTACACTAGGTTAAAAAAAATCCTTCAACTGTTTCCGGTCCCAGATATAACCGGAACACTGTTTAGTTGCCAATGATATGAAAATATTTTCAAGAAAGCATTGATATTTTCCTTGCTTTTCAATTGAACTGAATGTATATGCAATAAAATGACAATAAACAATTATACCAGTAACTGGCATGGGGGCTAAAAGGTTGTAATTTCATAAACAGTAGCAGGAGACCGACAATTTTAGTGACAGGCCATCAACAGAACATTCAAGTAAAAGGTAAGCTACATTCAGAGCCATATATACCCAATTAAGCTAGTTTGGGTGGACAAACCTTTAGATTGAAAATCATTCTGATCCACTTTCCACTGGGAGAGATGATCTAGGAAAGAAACTTTCTAAAACAGCTCAACTTTCTGTTGTAATTTGAGCAATAGAATATACACATTTAGGGAAAAATATTTTTCATTAAAATGTGTGTATTTCAAAAGTGGATGATCACAGCCATGTAACATTGTGGAACAGAGGCACCCATTGCCTCCTCACACCACAAAACAAGAGCCCCAAAAAGACAAATTGTTCAGTCTTTTATTTAAAAACTATAAACAGTCACCAAAGTAAATAAAGCCAATCTAACAGACTGTTATGTCTATGTATAATAGCACATCCTACTGACACTGCAGAAATGAGGATGGGTGGGCTGCCCCGCTCGGACGCTAACAGGCAGTCATTAATGTTACACAACACACCATAGAGAGGATAGTCTGAGGACGTGAGCCGGAATGTGGCATGGTATTAAGAATGAAAAAATAGTACAATAAAACGCCACACTATATTAACATAGAAAAAAAGTAGTGAAGAAAATATACCTGCACATAAAGCAAAGAACACAGGAGAAAACCTGTATAAAACTCCATGTATTTAAACCAATTTACAAATACAAAAAAAAAAAAAATGTACGCGCACTGTGCTCGTACACTGACAAACGTTTACAGTGGATACATGTTGGGGGTGAGGGGTGAGAGAATACCTTCAATATTATTTTCTTCTACAAAATGACATGAGATATATTATTCCATACTCTTTCAGCCAGCAAAATGAGTTCTACAAGGTATTATAATACAAAAAAAGTCAGTTCCACAAAAAAAAACTGTTTTTCCCCCTTAACTTTACAGCATCAGTACCTTTGCAGAAGTATTTACAGGTTTTAAGTACATTCATCCACTGCTGAGTATAGAATCACATTAGATACAAGTAACCAGGGATCATTAAAAAAAAAGAAACTTAGATTCTACCAAAGTAATGCTTCTATTACTCCACAGAGCAAGTTCCCCAGTGGCTGTATCGGCATGAGAGGATTTTCTTTATATATATATATTCACAAATATTTACAAGATTCTTTTCATTAATTGTAATGGTATTCATTTCAATAATAAATAAGTGAAAATATATTGACTCAAGTAAGAAAACCACGCTACCAAGTTGTAAAGAAAAACAATCGAGCCAGTCTCCTGCAGCTGTGTCTCCCTCCCCCATCTCTAGCCACTCTCCTCCCTCCGCAAAGCAAAACTCCTCAACGTACTGCCGCTCCTATTCAAATAAGTTCTCTGCAAACAGTCCCAGGATTACAAAAATGTGCTCGTATTTAGGGTTTCATTAGTGGAGTCCCTCAGGGCAGCAGTCTAGAGCTCCCCCTCTTGGGCGGCTGGTGGAAGACCCTGTGGCAGTTTGTTTTGTGAAGGAGATGGGGGGGATTTGAGCACAGTGGGGTGAGGGAGGGGAGTCCGAAGGGCATGGTCTGGTGTTGCCCACCTGTGTGCCCCATTGTCATGACACCCCTGAAGGATGGTTCTCCTATTTTTGGGGGTGGGGTTGCCCTTGTGAACTCAAGCTTGGAGAGAGCGAGTCAGTTCATAAAGGCATTTGGCGAGCGTTGTGGAGACCTCCATGTTACTGAGTGCCAGCACAGAGAGGTGACTCTCATGCCTCTTCACCAACCTGAGAAGACAAGACAGGAAGCTGTCATTACATACTCTCCATCAAACAGTAAATAAACATAGGTTTAATTGATTATGATTCATCACGCCGATCAAACACAGCACGAGGATTCCTCAGAAGACCCTTCTGTAGTTGTGAATGTATACAAAAAAAAAAGTTCTTACTTTCGACCGCAGTCTGAATACTTGGCGATGTTCTTTAGCGTTAAGGCAGCAGTTAGTCGTATGTGTTTGGTCATTGGTCCCTCTTTTTCATCCTAAGGAAAAGGATTGTGAAATTCATCAGTTACAAGATACATTGACAACAAAAGATTTCCAAGTGGGAATATATGATAAATATGGAGTAGTCAAGGACTGCAATGATTAACATCTTAAAACTTATTTCCACGTATACAATCATACAATTCTGTCAAATGTCAGCCAGACACCTTCATTGTAAACAAACAGCTAAGCTCAACCATACTCACAGTGAAGTCCCTGAACACCAGGTTCCGAGAGCCTCTGCGTAGTGCCATAAGGGCTGCGCTCGGATGATTGACAATAGCTTTCTGTGCTCGCGGTGCTGGAGTGCTGCTTGCCACTGCCTGAGGCCTGTGGAACAATGCAAAAGAGTCTGCCACACATAGCGCATTCTAGCATCACCAGAATGGACATTAGCACTAGCATGCTAAGCTAACCAGAGGGTACATACTTGGAAGTTTTCTGATTGGAGTCCTGCGTCTGTGTCGGTTCCTGCTCCAGTTTTAGTGCGGCCAATAGGGCATCCCGAGAACAATGCTTATCCTACAGGAAGAAAATAGGATAATTGTCAGTAAAAAGCCACAAACATGGACTGATAGATTGAGAAGGTGTAGTCTTACCTGTAAATGGGTTATGAAGGACAGTCTCTGTCGGGGGAAAGGTTCACATCCCTCCCAGAGGCACTGGCCTGGGTACAGCTCCTTGCCACCATGCTGCGTGGCTGCATGGTAGAACACCCTAGACGGCGTCTCAAACCACCTGGAAGAACAACACGGATAACAATGGGACAGTCAATGAACAGACCACTTAGACTCAATTCTGATATTTTTTCCACTAATTGGTCTTTTGATCAAACAGCTCTGAAAAAGATCTGATGTGATTGATCAAAAGACCATTTAGTGGAAAAAATACCAGAATTGAGCTGCCTGTCTAAACGCAGTTTTAGTTAGCCATGATATAAACACACCTTTCCCAACACAGGACTTCTTTAAGTAGGTCAAGTCAATATGGACAGAGATTGACTCACCGTTTACAGGACTGCCACAGACACTTGAAGTTCTGTCCCGCTTTCCTGGTCTGTTCTGGGGGTGCCACCATGGCTTGTGGCCCAGAAAGGGGGGTGTTGGGGCTGGAGCTGCCAGCCTGCACAGGCTGAGCCACTGTTGGCGGAAGCTGCATAAAACCAGGCAAAGCTTTATCAGACCAAATAAACAAGTGATATTTTGTGTTGTATGATTGTTTTACTATTTCCCAAATAAAACAAGTCCAAAACATTTTTTTGTATTTCTTTTACCTTTTTAAAATATTTGACAAGATAAATTAAGCTAATTTTGAAGAATTACATTTAGATTTTAGCCTAGCTACCCTCTGCTTACAATAAATATGATACAATAAATATGAATAACCTACAATTTGCTTATTAGTTATTCAGAAATGAATTAAACAAAAATATGAACAAAGAGTTTGAATAAATTATTCAAGGTCCTAGAACCTGAAGACTTTCATCATTAATTTTGTTTCATGCAAGTAATTTGCTTGTAAAATGAACAACTAAGCCTTGAATTGCTATACGATGACATGAAAGATCACACACACCTGCCAATCCAATAAGTGCAATATAAAACAAGTCAGTCTGTATAAATCATTAAATGGCCTCTAACCCTACTCATCACAATGCAGTTGATTTTCCCAAATAACAGCAACAGAAAAGCCTTGTAGTTGCATGTGATGGATAGCACTCTCCCACCTACAACTACACATTTAAGGACTTGACCGATTGTCCTTTGGATAAGTAGGTCAGATTTTTTGTCCAAAAGCTCAAGCCCCCCCAGATCCACTTTCCAAAATAAAATGCATGACTACCTTTTTTACCATAGAGAATCAGACAAATGTAGGCTACACTCTGCCAATAGGCTTCTTTGCATATTCAAGCCGGTCTCAAATTACAACACTGCCCCTTTAAGGCTCTCCTGGAGATTGGTTGGCCACCCTTGGTAGCCTATAAAATATGGCAACATTACAATTACAACCAAACACTTCTCCTTTATAAAATAATTCCCCCCAGGGCTTGAAATTAAGGACTTCCCGTCATCCCTGGAACGACAAAAAATATGTCTACGGTTCATAACAGACTTGGGGACGACAGATCCCGAATTCATACAACCACCGCACATGAACTCTTTAAAAAGCAATGAGGCTGATGCGTCAGATCAAACTATTTAGCATAAAATTTTGATAACGTTTTATTTCTTCATGCTATAAACTCAATGCGCACATGGCTGTAGGCTATGCACAAATGTTCCAAAATACAATTAGCAGGAAAACATTGTTCTCCAAAGCACGCCGCATGCGCGAGCAGTTTCATGTGACAGAGATGAAAATATGTTAGAAATACAGGGGAGATCTAAAGATACATCAACTTTAATCTTGATGGTTGTACAGTCGTCTCAAATAAAACTGAAGGACCTCGGCGTTACTCTGGACCCTGATCTCTTTTGACGAACATATCAAGACCGTTTCAAGGACAGCTCTTTTCCATCTACGTAACATTGCAAAAATCCAAAACTTTCTGTCCAAAAATGATGCAGAAATTAATCCATGCTTTTGTCACTTCTAGGTTAGACTACTGCAATGCTCTACTTTCCGGCTACCCGGATAAAGCACTAAAGAAAACTTCAGTTAAAACTAAACACAGCTGCTAGAATCTTGACTAGAACCAAAACATTTGATCATATTACTCCAATGCTAGCCTCTCTACACTGGCTTCCTGTTAAGGCAAGGGCTGATTTAAAGGTTTTACTGCTAACCTACAAAGCATTACATGGGCTTGCTCCTACCCATCTTTCCGATTTGGTCCTGCCGTACATACCTACACTACGGTCACAAGACGCAGGCCTCCTTACTGTCCCTAGAATTTCTAAGCAAACAGCTGGAGGCAGGGCTTTCTCCTATAGAGCTCAATTTTTATGGAATGGCCTGCCTACCCATGTGAGAGAGACAGACAGACTCGGTCTCAACCTTTAAGTCTTTATTGAAGACTCATCTCATTAGTAGGTCCTATGATTGCGTGTGAAGGTAACCGGAAAGGCACTGGAGCAACGAACCACCCTTGCTGTCGCTGCCTGGCCGGTTCCCCTCTCTCCACTGGGATTCTCTGCCTCTAACCCTATTACAGGGGCTGAGTCACTGGCTTACTGGTGCTCTTCCATGCCGTCCCTAGGAAGGGTGCGTCACTTGAGTGGGTTGAGTCAATGACGTGATCTTCCTGTCTGGGTTGGCGCCCCCCTTAGGTTGTGCCGTGGCGGAGATCTTTGTGGGCCATACTCAGTCTTGTCTCAGGATGGTAAGTTGGTGGATGAAGATATCCCTCTAGTGGTGTGGGGGCTGTGCTTTGGCAAAGTGGGTGGGGTTATATCCATCCTGTTTGGCCCTGTCCGGGGGTATCGTCGGATGGGCCACAGTGTCTCCCGACCCCTCCTGTCTCAAACTATTGCAGCATAAATACTGGAGGCTGTGTGTCGGGGGGCTAGGATCAGTCTGTTATATCTGGAGTATTTCTTCTGTGTGAATTTAAGTGCATATTTTCTCTTTCTATCTACCTCTCCACCTGAGCCCTAGGACCATGCCTCAGGACTACCTGGCCTGATGACTCCTTGCTGTCCCCAGTCCACCTGGCCGTGCTGCTGCTCCAGTTTCAACTGTTCTGCCTGCGTCTATGGAACCCTGACCTGTTCACTGGACGTGTTACCTGTCCCAGACCTGCTGTTTTCAACTCTCTAGAGACAGCAGGAGCGGTAGAGATACTCAATGATCGGCTATGAAAAGCCAACTGACATTTACTCCTGAGGTGTTGACCTGTTGCACCCTCTACAACCACTGATTATTATTTGACCCTGCTGGTCATCTATGAACATTTGAACATCTTGGCCATGTTCTGTTATGATCTCCAGCCAGAAGAGGACTGGCCACCCCTCATAGCATGGTTCCTCTCTAGGTTCTGGCCCTTCCAGGGAGTTTTTCCTAGCCACCGTGCTTCTACACCTGCATTGCTTGCCATTTGGGGTTTAGGCTGGGGTTCTGTACAGCACTTTGTGACATCAGCTGATGTAAGAAGAGCTTTATAAATAATTTTGATTTGATCAACTAGCATGGGTTACTAATATGACTAGGATTATGCTTGGATACTGTGAAACAAGGTAAGAAATGCATCATAAAATGACAAAACACCCAGGTTTCAAACAATTACGTTTATGGATCAAGATAATGAACCTCATGTTCATTATCTCCAGCACAAAACCAGTGTCAACATATGTGAAAACACTGCATTTATACGTTTGTAGGGAAAAAAAACTAAAGTAAAAAAGTTCTACTAGATTACATTAACAGTGATTTTCAAACACAGATTCACAGTGATGTGGGGAGCAAGAAAACACCTCCCTTTGGCTAAAAACGCATTGCAGGTTGACATACATTTTTTAAAACTTTTAATCTTACCCTGTGATGTCACAGAGAAGCATTTATTTAGGACTTTTCTTCTCATCTTTGTAACCACAGATTGTAGAAACGTGTTGTTTTCACACATGTATACACTGGAAATTATGAATGAGGTCAAAAAGTGGTGGAATTGCCCTTAAAATAGCTTCAAAATGCAGACGCCTCCACTCAGATTCAAGGTGGGTGATGTGCGGTGCGCAGCAGACCGGTCTTGTGACCATTTGATCTGAACGAACCGTGCCTTGAGTATGTCGAATCAAGCCTTTAGACGTTAATGATCCTTCATTATATTTGTCAAACATGACTGGTGTTCAGCCTGTATTTATGTAATTTAAAGTCTCATTCAAGTTTGGCTACATTTTCTAATGCCTCCCTCATGTCAGCATCGGTTTGGACGTGAGGCTGTAGCCAACATGCATATCATCTATACTTTGACATGTAGGCTTTTTTATTAATGTACATAAAAAATAGATTTGAATATTATTCCAATGTTGACCTCTGATCCAATTCTGATCTGAGTAATTGTTTGATGTGAAAAAAAGTGTTTTATTACTCGTCTGAACTTCAATCTACATTCTTCTTGTCCAAGCATTGTTTTTATTTGTCCCAGACAAGAGAACAAGCGTTAATGTCGAGCCCTGCATTTTATGTTTGTGAAGAAAAACTGAGTCACATGTTTTACCAGCAGGGCAAGAATGCCAATGATCCAATGAAGTATTCAAGATAAGTCAGCAATCTAATGAGCTTGCTAGCCAACTAGTTGACACGGCTTGCAAAACTGGGACAAGAAACAAATTGTTGAGCTATGTGAAACTCACCGTAGAGCTGGTTGCCTGTATGGTCGAGCAGTTCCTCTGCTGCGTGGCATTCCCCATTGCTACTTTGGCTACTGTGCTTGGGTCGGCTCCAGCAGGAACGGCCACCATGGTGGCACTGCAGCCCGCCTTGTTGGGGTCGCTGATGGTGATGATCCTCACTCCCACCTTACAGGGAATCCCAGACACCCCCTTGTCCTCCTCTGCCGGCCTCTTGAGTGCACGGCTCTCGCCACTCAAACCATTGGCCGGCAGGGTCCCTGGCCCCGTGGAGCCCTGGGAGTTTACAGTGACAGTGGGAAACAGCTGCTGCCTGAAAGCAGGAAAAGTGTAGTTAGGCCCCGTCCCCATAGGTCCGTTAGGGAAGGGGCCTGTTGCCTGAGGCCCATTGGCAAGGCGCTCTGCCTGCTCAGCTTTGGCAGTATCCTGCTGGGGGACAGAGGGCTCCTGGGGAGCCCCATGCAGTTTCTGAGGAGGACCCACCTCCCCGTTCCCCAAGTGTTTGGAAGCGATGTGATTTGGAATGTTTTTGCTTAAGTGGGCACCGGTGGAGGCGTCCCCTCTCTCAAAGTCACAGACCCCATTGACAAGAGCCTTTTTGGGGTCGAGGTGTCCCTCCTGTGGGTTAGCCGGGCCAGAGGGCTGCTTCCCGTTGGTGGGGCAGCTCTCGCTGGCCGGTCCATTGACGCAGGCCCCCTGGCTGTTCCCTGAGTGGTATGGAGGTAGACTGGAGTCCATGCACTTCCTCCCATTAAGCAGCTTGGCCCCTGGAGCATCAGCCCCTGCCAGGTCTCCGTTGCTGGTTTTGGTGCCAGCCCCATCGGCTAGAGAGGAGTTCTCCATCACCTCGATCTTGCGTTCGTGGATGTGCAGACCCGTGGCATCCTTGGCCTCCTCCTCCTTCTGGCAGATTATCTTGTCCCCCCTGAAGGGCGGTGGTGGCCCGTGGAGGGTGTTGCCTGTCTGGACCGCTGGCAGGCCTGGTGCAGCGGCTCCTTGGCTGATCTGGGCGGCGGCTGCAGAGGCTGAAGTGGTGAAGCCTGTATTGGGCACCACAGTGAAGGTGACCTGGCCACCAGGAGCCTGACCCTGGATGATGGTGGCGGGGCTGCTGGTGGAGATGAGCTGCACCGTCTGGAGAGGGCCCCCTGGGGACTGAAGCTGGCTGGGGACCAGCTGTACATTGAGCTGCTGGGGCTGAGGCTGGCCCTGTGAGGCCACCTGGTAGAGCACCTGTGGGCTGGGGGAACGCTGCGTGCTACTAGGGGGAGGCACCTGGGGCGCGGGCAGGATGAGTTTGCCGCCCGGCGTGGAGGGCCGCTTTGGAAGCAGTAACTGTTTGATCAGGCTGGACTCTGTGGAGGTAGGCTGGGGGGGCGGCTGCTGCTGAGGCAGGGGTTGGGACTGAATCTGAAACTGCTGCTGGGGGTGAAACTGCTGCTGGGGGTTCAATTGCTGTGGTTGCCGTTTGACCGACAGCATCTGACTGACAGAAGCAGAGCCCTGCATTGGGATCTGGGTGTTGGAAGGAGAGGGCAGGCCCTGGGGCAGAGGAGCGATAATTGGAGGGCAGGGTGGGGGGTTGGAAGGAGTGGGAGGCTGTCCTGCCAGTTGGATGGCCTGGCCACCAGACATGGTGGAGGGGTTGGCCAGAACGATCTGATGGATAGCCGGGGCATAGGCCTGGTTCTGCTGGGGGTTGGGGCTGACAATGACCACGCTGGACTGCTGCTGCTGGTTATGAGTGGATGTGGGCGGTCCGCTGGCCTGCGAGGGTGCAGGCTTGGGGGCGATGTTCTGGAAAGTGACGCGGGAACCCTGGGCGTTGGACACGCCGGCGATGGTGAACACCTGGCCCCCGCCCACCTGGAAGTTTTGCAGCGAGGAGCAGGGGGCAGACACGGCGGCGTAGTGCGGGGGGGCAGAGAACACAGCCGTCTCCTGCTGGGGGCCCTGGGAGAGGGCCTGGGGTACTGAGGAGGAGGGAGTGTGCGGCAGGGGCGGCCGCTGGGCGATGGGCACCCCCTGAACCCGCGCCGTGAAGATGTGGCCCTGCTGTACCTGTTGGAACAGTGTGACGGGGGTCCCAGTAGGCGCCATGACCTGTTGATGGTGGAGCTGTTGGGCCATGTTGGGGCTGTGGTTCTGGACCACCTGGCCAGAGGTGGGGATGGAGCTCTGGACCATGGCCGTCTTGAGGATATCCCCTGACTTGGCCTGCTGAGCTGAGTGGGGGTGCTGATGTGGTGAGGCCTGGGGGTGAAGGGGGAGCCGAGGAACAGTCTGAGCCACTTGGGGGTGAGGTACACCATCCTGCATGGTGGAGGCCACCTGTGGCGCTGCCGGGTTAGCAGTAAGGCTGGGGACTGGATGCCGGGCAAACCCAGGATGCCCAGAGACAAAGTGTAAACACAGAGAGAGATACAACAAAGAACACATTAGAATCATTGACTGAGGTCCACTTCGCACAACTGCAAAGTATGTCTCACCATACTCCAAGACAACATGTATAGCAACTATGTCTGACGTTTGTTGTGATAACAATCAAGGTAGGTGGAAACTTGAATTTTAATGCCACTAACTACAAAAATGTAGTAAGTTGTACAGTGAGTTTACCTGACGGGGATGCCTGTGGGTCGACAGGGACGTCGTGTTTGGGCCCTGGTGTGGGGCTAGCCTGCTGCTGGTAGTACAGCTGGATGGGCAGTGGGATGGCCCTCCGTTTGACCCCCACCACATGTATGTGTGCCTGCGCATTGGGCTTGGTGTCCTCCAGCCGCTTCACTGTGTGGTTTGGGAAGATGGTCCTACAAAATGAGAGAGAGACACGGCGTGAGTGTAGTCGACACTAAAACCTTGTCAATCATGTTTCTCAAAGTCATTGAATTTGGACCACTGTATTGTAACTTGTCCATAGGGTGATTTCTTGGTTGAAAACATAACATGAATACATGGCTTCCAGCACCACAATTGGGAGAGAAAAAAAAGGGGGAAAAGCTGTAAAAACTTCTAGTTGTGTGTTCTCTAAATGATGACAGTTTTCAATGAAATCGATTGATTTAATATTGGATTATGCCAACCAACCGTAGACATTTGAGGAAGCCTTGGGAGGCCAGGATGCCAGCGCGTCCCATCTTGCTGCAGGTGGTGAGGTACTCCGAGTACATCTCTGAGCGCAACACGGAGCTCTCGCCGCTCACCTCGAAGTGGGCGTTCAGCCTGGTGGAGACAAAGGGACTCAGAATGTATCTATAAGCTACTCAGGGGTCAATTTTGACCAGCAAGCTGACTGCTTGACCTGAGAACCACTGTTCAACTTACAGAGAAACTGAGGAGCTAAGAGGTGTCAGGTAGAGAGCATGACTATGAGAGGGTGTGTGTGTGAGAGAGGGACTCACCACTGCACTGTAAACTTCTCCCCATCTAGCTCAACAATACCAGGAGGGGGAGGAGTGGACTGGACAGGGACTCTTGCTGCTAAAGTGAGAGATTACATAATTAGTGAGTCTAATTTGATCAACTTACAAAAGTTTTTGAATAAACCTATTCTCTATGCTGAAAACACCTTTGTTCTGATGTGATACTGAACTGTCAAATCTGCAGAACAGTGTTGGGCGATGTTGTACATGGTGTGTTTAGTGTGCTGTTCCTCATTTTGCCCACTAGGGAGCAGCGACAGTACTGTACAAGCAGACTGCTGTGTTTACCCTAGCTTGAATTATTCCTAGCACCTCATGCCAACGTCAACTTTAGCTGATTGATTGCATACAACACGGGTTTACACCATTTAGCCTGATCATCGTCTCTAACGTACACGACAAGAAGCAAGGCTACACAGAGCTGAGCCTATAATCGCAGGCCATTGTCTCAGTTCCTTTATACCATATGCCTAATTATTGCCCTCACACGGCTTCTTCTGAATTCTTATTTTATGTACAACATGAATATAACCTGGCTTAGTTTAATTCCAATGTGCATCTGAAGATCAGGGGACAGGGTTTAAGTGTTAAGATGCTCACCTGGGATGGGTGCGCCCTGCAGCGGAGCGGGCAGCTGTTCTACAAGCTGCGGCCGCACTTCGGCCACCTGGCTCTGCCCAGCAGCCTGGTGCTCCATCAGCCTCACAGCCGTCAGAGCATCCGGACCAAAAGTGTGCAGGTCCACTGACACCAGCCGCACCAGCAGATCTGCCCAGGGAGACAGAAATATACAGTTTAATAACATGTCTAAATTGTTGCATGACAGTTATTTTTGATTTCCCAATTCTGAAAATCATTGAATTTCCAATTCCTCCAAGAGACGACGAATATCTTCTGCGGAACGAGTTTGATTGTCAATTAATGCAGCTTGGTTGCTGTGCCATGCTAAGAGACTATACTTAATCAAACAATACCCAAACACTCGATTAGCCAAGTTGTTAATGCTATACTTACACTTTATCTCAGTTAGATGGTTCTCCAGCCCCTCCATTCTGTCTTGGTTGTTTATACTACTACATGTATCCTCAATCCTGACTAGTGTCTAGGTTACTGGTACCCTGGTTAGGGCTAGGTTGTTGGTATCTCACCTATGCTCCTGTCTACAGAGGCGATCTTGCTGCAGGGGATCTCCCCCAGCTGGGCCAGCAGGTAGAGGACCTCCAGGGAGGACATGAGGAGCATGAGGTCAGGCAGCGACAGCAGGCCGATCACCTCCCGGTACGACTCCTGGTCCACGTACTCACAGATCAGCACGCTGTTGTCCTCCGCCTTGCTCAGATTACCCAGGATCTCCATGGCTGAGGGGAGGAGGAACAAATGGTCAGGCTCTGGGAAAATCTACACTTTGACCTTTATCACAATTCATGCTTACTGTTGTTACGTAAAGACATGAAGTCGCTTTCACATTAAAAAGGACCATGATATAAAAATATATCTGACATTTGTAATAAAAAGACCCAGACACTGACAAAGATAAAGTACGGGCTCTGACACTCACCCCTCATCTTCAGGAACCTGTCCCTTGACATCAAGCATTTGGTGATGGTGTGAAACATTAGGTGGGTTGTTCGAAAGTCAACAGGATCTAACTGAAGCTATTGGGAGAGAAAACAGACATTAACTCATAGAATCATCAATAACACAAATGCTCTGGAACAGCTACAGCCATGTCTAACATTATACTGAATAGTACTAATTAATGTAATGAAATAGCTCAATACTGCACAAAATATTAACTTTCAGAACATAAATATAGCAGTAAAAACACCTCACCTCTGCGGCCACGTTGCCGAGTGTATCCAACCCCAGCTGCCGTAGGGAGATGAAGTGGCAGTGGGCGCACAGTAAGAGGAACCGCAGACAGGTGCGGTTAGCAGCAAGCAGTTTGACGTTGGCCTCCTCGAAGGAGAGGTTGCGGAGGATGACTCCCACCTGCAGGACCCGCTGACCCTCGATGTCGCCGATGCCTAGGTTGCGTGGAGGATGGAAGAGGGCGCCCCAGCGCTCGTCCCCCGACATAGTGTCTGTCACTGGAAGAAGAGCAGAGAGAATAGTGAATGTCTGATCCACCAAGGACATCATGTCAGAGCAATGGCCTTATAAGTATTTTTTGTAAGAGAAATCTTCAAATACTTTATTACACAAAAAGTTCACAAAACAATGTCGAAATATTTATTTGCCGTAATATTTTTCCCATTGTTGTAAAATTAATATTTTATTGTGCAATGGGTCTTTAAAATTTGGTCTGTCAGCATAAACTGTTTACCTTGTGTCAGGCTGGTCTTGTCCCAGATGAGGTCCCTGACTTCAGAATCCTCTACCACATCCTTCCAGAACTGTAGAATCATATTCACAGATTATTGTTGGAATACTGACTGCTGAAAAGATGCATAGGCTATAAAAAACAAGAGCAGTTAAGGCTGATGTACTCCCGCGAGGCCAGACATCACACCGTATTTCACTAAGATCCCTGAACGGCTGGAGGCGAGGTAACTATTTTTTTTCTCCCTCTGACCAAAAGCCTTGTAAATTACAAACCTATAGCATACATATATAGTGAGTCTTTCAGTCAAATCTACCTTCATGAAGTCCCGGGAGGTTTGCTCCTTCCAGTCCATCCCAAATACAAAGGAGAAGCTGCCTAGTGCTGCAAATTCACAAGAGTACCGTTAGAGAGAACATTCCAACCCTTACATTCTGAGACAGAAGGTACTTTCACACCTGAGGGATCACAAAAAAAAAAAAAGGTTCTGCCATGGCAGTGCCTTGAAAAGGAATGCAGTGTTCACATTTTGTTGTGCTCAAGCCTGGATTTTTGCATTTTGCTTCAAACTCTAAATTAACAAGTTTACCAAGGAGGTAATAACTCATCTAGTGTCCATACAGGCAAATGAAAGGGAATAAACAACTTTCTCCCCATTTCCACTTTGCCCAAAAAGGGAAACTGAGCACAGTAGTGCGAGTGTCTCAACAGTTCCCTCACCAAGTTCCCACGGTAAACAAAGATTACAAAAAACATCCATACATCTCTAATTACTGTCCTGAAAAAAAAAATTTGGGATACTAATGAAGAATATTTAAAGGTGCTGAAGACGTACAGTCATCGAAGACGCCTGCATGTGCCAGCAGCAGCGTGATGAGTTTGGGGTCTTTCTCCAGCTGCATGGAATGCTTGCTCTCGTTGGAGAGGAGAGTGCAAACATTGATTGCGAAGTCCACTTCATTGGGCAAGCCCGACAGGAGAGAGAGCACCAGTTTGTTATAGTCGCATGGGGGCGTGAACTCCATGGACAGTCCATAGCTTTGGCGGAGATAGTCTGGGGACAAAAAACAACCACAAATCCAGTTGTAATTTCAAAATGAATGTAAAGAAAGCCTGCTGAAAACATACAAAAATATTACAATGTTGTGCTATAAAGACCTTAAGAAATGATGATTTATGAGTTTATTTAGCCTGTTCAGAAAAATGATTGCAACTGCATGCACTGGGACACCTGCCTGATAATGAATATGCATTCAAAAATAGGAAACAGTGATTTAAGTCACATGCAGGGGTGGAGTTAACAAGTGCAACTTCCTGAAGCCTCAGTCTCTTGGCATAACTTTGCTGGGATGGCAATGATTGTATGGCATATTTCAGTTATTTGAAATTGATTACAGTGCAATCAACGGGATATAAATAGCCAACTCCTCACAGCCGCCAGCTCTGCATCTGTTTCACACGTGTGTGTGTGTGTGTGTGTGTGTGTAGCTGTCAGGACTCCTGAACTAGAGCTACTTCACACACAGCGGGTATGGTGGTAATGCACCATCACACAGCACCATGGTAACACACTGTTGCAAATTGCCTGCATGCCTGGGGACATGACAACCTCAGTTCAGATACACTTTTACTGATGGGGGACTCTCAGGCCTGGGCAAGATTGGACAAAAATTATAATACAAAGTCAAGATTATTCAAACAATTATCTCAACAGCCATATGAGGGAGGAAATGAGCTTCTGGTGGCAGGGCTATGGTTTAAAGGCCCATATGTTTGTGCATAAACAAAAGGAGTATAAATGTAGCAGACCTAATACAGTAAGGAAGTATATTGCATCTCAGTTCTGAAACACACCATTCAACAGCTCAAAGACAAATCCTAGTACAACTCGTCAGTCTTGGTATATTAGCTACTTTCATCATACATTTTAAGATCTTGTTGTCTTGCTAACATCCTCCTCTGTTGAGGTTTCTTTACCCCCCCAAAAAATGGAGCAAGGAATGCTCAGCACCCACTTGGCCATTTCAAGCAACTGTATAACCGTATTACCATAAGCTCTCACTTTAAGGAGCAGGCTTTACCGTAGGAGCAGGCTTTACCGTAGGAGCAGGCTTTACCGTAGGAGCAGGCTTTACCGTAGGAGCAGGCTTTACCGTAGGAGCAGGCTTTACCGTAGGAGCAGGCTTTACCGTAGGAGCAGGCTTTACCGTAGGAGCAGGCTTTACCGTAGGAGCAGGCTAGCAGCACCATTATGACTAACTAAATTGCAACATTTGGAGAAGAGCTTCCAAATTCTATCTTGATGAATCTATGATTATGTTATGAGGTGCAATAAACTGTCTGAAAGGACCAAGAAAACAAGCCTGCAGTATATGCACATTCAGATGACTAACAAATGTGTGCTGTGAGTAGAGAGACTTAGTTGAGAGGAAGTTCAGTGCTGAAGGTAGCCATAATGTTGACTCCATTTGAGTCGTAAAGTTGACTCAAATTCAGAGTTGGCAGTGCTCTTCAACAGCCCCATCACTTGATACTTGAAGAAATGTACTTGAAGAAATATCCACCTTGATAAACTTGCACCAAGGTTGTCCTCTGACCTAAGACTACTTTTATTTATTTCACAGCATCCCAAAATCCACCAAAGGGTGGTCGCGATACCTCACAGTATGGATACAGTAGAGTATCGCAATATCATTTTTGCCGTTTTACATTGTTACTGTCACTATAATTGTTAAAGGTAACCTTGTTTATTAACGTTAGCTAACGCTAGTCAGGTGTACCTGCCCCACAACTCAGGTATTTATCATCCTACAGCTTTTTCTCCATCTTATTTCCCCCCCAAAAAAGTTGAGCCAACAACATGAGCACTTTAACCTCCACAACTAATTTTCTCATGGCTTTCTCTTGTCTCTCTGCAGCATACATACAGTATAGTGAGCATGTGTTTGGAACATCGAATCGCGATACATAAACAATCGCAATACATATCATATCGGCACCTAAGTATTGGGGCGGCAGGTAGCCTAGTGGTTAGAGCGTTGGGCAAGTAACCGAAAGGTCGCTAGATCGAATCCCTGAGCTGACAGGGTAAAAATCTGTCGTTCTGCCCCTGAACAAGGTAGTTAACCCACGGTTCCTAGGCCGTCATTGTAAATAAGAATTTGTTCTTAACTGACTTAAATAATAGGTAAAAAAAATAAAGATTGTGATATCGTATCGTGAGGTCCAATACGATATTATCACAGTACTTAGGTGCCGATTTGATATGTATTGCGATTCTCATGATTCTATGTGTATTGCGATCAGATACTGCGATTTGATGTTCCAAATATATTGCTCACCCTATGTCTGCTGCAGAGGGACAACAGAGAGCCATGAGAAAACTAGTTTTGATCAGTCAAGGAAATAAAATAGCTGAAAAGAAGATGAGAACAAGCCATCAAGGAAAAATACTGGAGTTCTGGGGCAGGTACAGCCAACTACCGCAAAATTAAAACGGCAATGTTTTCAAAACGATAAATCAAAAATAATATCCCAATATTTAACTATCTATTTTTCCCCCCCATCACTAGCAATTACCCAGCCCTACCTCACAGATGTGTCCAATAAAATCACTCTTCTCAAAGTGTAAATAAGAAACTTTGTTTTTAATCATACTTGCATTTGTTTGTTTCCTGGAATGTCACTGTTCTGAAATACCACTGTCCTTTTAAGAACTAGCTCGAAAGCAAGTCTTTTTTTTACATTTCCCCTTTATTTAACCAGGTAGGCTAGTTGAGAACAAGTTCTCATTTACAACTGCGACCTGGCCAAGATAAAGCAAAGCAGTACGACAGAAACAACAAAGAGTTACACATGGGATAAACAAACGTACAGTCAATAACACAATAGAAAATCTATATACAGCGTGTGCAAATGTAGTAAGATTAGAGAGGTAAAGCAATAAATAGGCCATAGAGGCAAAATAATTTAGCATTAACACTGGAATGATAGATGTGCAGATGATGTGCAAGTAGAGATACTGGTGTGCAAAGGAGCAAAAAAATAACAATATGGGGATGAGGTAGTTGGGTGGGCTATTTACAGATGGGCTGTGTACAGTTGCAATGATCAGTAAGCTGCTCAGATAGCTGATGTTTAAAGTTAGAGAGGGAGATATAAGACTCCAGCTTCAGTGATTTTTGCAATTCGTTCCAGTCATTGGCAGCAGAGAACTGGAAGGAAAGGCGGCCAAAGTAAGTGTTGGCTTTGGGGATGACCAGTGAAATATACCTGCTGGAGCGCGTGCTACCGTTGGGTGTTGCTATGGTGACCAGTGAGCTGAGATACGGCGTGACTTTACCAAGCAAAGACTTATAGATGACCTGGAGTCAGTGGGTTTGGCGATGAATATGAAGTGAGGGCCAGCCAACGAGAGCATACAAGTCGCAGTGGTGGGTAGTATATGGGGCTTAGGTGACAAAACGGATGGCACTGTGATAGCAAACTGGATGAAGTCTGAGTAGAGTGTTGGGGGCTATTTTGTAAATGACATCGCCGAAGTCAAGGATCGGTAGGATAGTCAGTTTTACGAGGGTATGTTTAGCAGCATAAGTGAAGGAGGCTGTGTTGCGAAATAGGAAGACGATTCTAGATTTAATTTTGGATTGGAGATGCTTAATGTGAGTCTGGAAGGAAAGTTTACAGTCTAACCAGACACCTAGGTATTTGTAGTTGTCCATATTCTAAGTCAGAACTGTCCAGAGTAGTGATGCTAGTCGGGCGGGTGCGGGCAGCGATCGGTTGAAGAGAATGCATTAAGTTTTCCTTGCATTTAAGAGCAGTTGGAGGCCACGGAAGGAATGTTGTATGGCATTGAAGCTCGTCTGGAGGTTTGTTAACACAATGTCCAAAGAAGGGCCGGAGGTATACAGAATGTATACAGAATATGGGGCCATCCCTTCAAGAATCTTTATTCTATTTCAAGTCGTAGCCCAACCAAGAAGATTTGGGCCGAACTTATGTAGGTAATTATTGCTTTGTGGTTGTTTGAAGACACTTTGTAAAAGAGGGAAAGCTTTACCTGATACAGTGTGTTGCTGGTAGTTGTAGGAGCAGGGGATTGCACCAATTGGAAGAGATGGTTTCGGGTTCCCAGGCTGCACCTCGTCATCATCCTCGCCGAAGTGATGGACTTTTTCATACTTTTCTAAATATCTGTAGACAAAAGAGAACTTAACGCTCAAAGGGTGACTGATCCAAGACCCCACCTATTCCCAAAATCTAATCTAAAATGGCCTCTATAGCAAATAATCCTGTTTCACCCAATCCTCAAATCTGCCTAACTAGGATAAGTCCTGCATCCTTAGACTGTGGCTAAACCACCAACTGTTGTGCCTCCAAATCCCCGATAACAAAACTGGACACCCTGGCACATTCCCACCATATAATTTGCCAATGGAGTTCTTTATGACAGCCACTCTGAGGAATTTGGTTAATGCTTGCAATCACACAAGTAAACTGGTAGGCTACACTCTGGCATATAAAGACTCACAAGCCTACTTCTGTGAACTCCTACCATTTTCAAAGTCCTCCTACAGACAACACTAATGTTGTCAGGCTATCTATGCCCACATCCTATTTCAACCCCAGCAACAAAGCAATTCCACTACTCAGTCGCTGCCGACTGGAACAAACTACAAACGAGGCTCACAACACAACCAATGTCTCTCGCCTACTTCTATCGACAGAGTGAATATGAAAGACTACACGACAAAGCATGAAATGAAAAATACTGCCAGAGGGGGATACAATCCAATCCAAGTTTGACATAGAGACCATCGGTTATGATTAAATAATTATGTTTACGCCTAGCTGACTCAAGAATCAAAAGACATGTGTTACACCATCTGCATGACAGTGCAAGTGTTTAAGCAGAGTACAAGTGATGAATCCTTTGTGCCCTATTGCTTAGGGCAAACTAGTTTATCAAGAGTTACAACCAATACCAGTCTTCCTTAATATGTTAATATTCAGCTCGGATGTGACACAGGTGAGGATGATATCTTACCACCAGCACAGACAAAATATTCTAGACACTGGGGTGATGTCTTCATTCAAATGACCACCCGCTCAGGTGGGGAGAGGTGCAGAAAAGTAGAGGGAGTTTTAATGAAACGAAAAGACTGATAGCTTCCTGCCGAAAGCCAAAAAAAAGTCTACAAAAAAACCTGCAAGGCCTTACTTGAGTTAATGTCTAACAAGTGTTGCAGCCGTCTCTCACATGTTTAGGTAGGGTGGGACCAACACATATACACATTGAATATTTGTTTACACAGACACATGCTGCAGTGGTGGCAGCAGGAAATACCTCACCAGTGGTAGCGTGGAAAGCCCTGGCTAAGCGCGGAGTGTGTGTGCTGCCATGAGTCAGAGTGAGAGCCCCATTCTGAACGGAGTCCCAGTACTGCTGCTGGTTCGCAGCGACCAAGGTAATCCCCCGTCCACGGCGCGTGACACACTGGACTATAAATACACCAACTCTCCGTTTGGAGAGGGGCCCCGGCTCTGCACAGCATCATCACACGCTTGTCTGGGCACGGGCAGAAGGGGAGGCTGCATGGTGGGGGGTTCTGTTGCAGCTGCTCATGTCTGCACTTCCCTTTTCATACATGGCTGGCAAAAAGCTCCCATTCTTCTGACAAGACAACTGCCAGTGTGCCACAGAAAAGCATCACAGAATTAAGAGGCCTTCTCATTTTATCAGTGTCTAATCAAGTTTACATATAAAAATCGTGTCATCGCAGGTGTCATACCATCAGCAGTTAAAGAACAAGCAATTAAGGTGGAACAGGGCTCTTACCTGTCATTTTTGTCCCCAGAAAAAGAAAATCTTAACAAGATTACCTTTTTTCAATTAACCTGAACGGCACACAAAAATGTAGGCAACTGAAGCCATAGATCTACCACTGCAAATGGTGACTGTTTGTAAACTGATGTAATTTAAGGTCGTCCGGATCATACAAGAGCTGATAGGACATAAGAGCAACCCTCTCAATAAAGGCTGCCTCAGTGAGTGTGTGTGTGTGTGTGTGTGTGTGTGTGTGAGAGAGAGCGAGAGAAAATTGGGTGCCCCCTGTTGGACAAGCACACAATCACATTGAGTAAACTGGCATTACTACTGTTCTATAAATAGGTGAATATATATTACTATACCTTGAAAATCAAATGCTTGCAGATTCATTTGAGCAGACAGAGACAACTTCTTAAACATGGGGGCATACAACAGGGACCAATGAGCAACACTAGAAATCCAGATTATATAGCCTAAAGCTACATCAATCCATAGGCTGGTTTTATTGCTGATAAAATAATAAATGGAAGCACTATATACAGACTACTACTGAGAGTGGGGGTGGGTGAAATCCAAGTACTCGGTTGAGGACAAGAAACTAGACTGGGGGAGACCATGGTAAACTACACTGAGAAGAAAGCTAACAACTACAATCAAGGTGGGAATCACAAAGGTAAAATAATGCCATTAGACAAAAAAGGAAACATTGAGCTCAAGACCAGGCTTAACATAACGAGAATGGTGGGTAAGTTTAATTTGTCAGCCCCCTAAATACATTTTCCGCTGGTGTAGTTTACTTGATGCAAAGTTATAGTCTGTCTCACTTTCAAACATTTCTTTGTGTGATCTGCAGAGAGCTTACCACAGTCAAAGAAAATTGTGACTGCATGCCCAATCCTAGACCAGTAGTAGTAGTAGTAGTGTTGCCTACCTCAGCTAGCTTTCGCTAGTCCCAACATCTCCAATCCCCACCTCTATGTACTGTTTTATCTGTGATTCAAAACCTCTCCAAGCTATTGTTGCTGACAAGGTTTTACAATTTCAAAAAAAGTCAAGAGAAAGGCATGGCAAGCAGATAACTACTGACAAAATAAGGGGGCATGCTGAGGGAGAGCAAGCTGTGGCCTCACGCAGTGGCGGAAAACCAGCACAAAACCCAAGCAAATGGCGCTTCACCTGTAATCAAATTGCAAACAAGCAGACTAGGTCCTACTTGTCAGTTAAGTCTTGTAATGTATGCCAGGCATTAGAAAAAGGATTTGGAGTAGGGAGAGCAGCTGTTCTTAGACAGTGGTTCCCGGGTGTACCTTCTTTATAGAGTGAACAACTTCTGCTGCCCATCATTCGCAGCAGTTTGTCCTATCGACCTAAGTGGGGAACTATGGAGTGATTCAACTTTAGTGGATTGTTATTGTTAGGCCTACATCTGATGATAGAAAACACCTATTCCAGATATTTATATTAGGGGGCGGTACGATACCAGCATCGCGATACTCAGTATTGTGGCAAGGAAACAGAACAGGAAGAGGATTTAACTTATTTAGGAAAACAGCCCAAAAGTTGGAAACAAACACCCTTATGTCATCCAGATTCTCATTTATACTTAACAAATATAAAAACGCAACATGCAACAATTTCACTGTTACAGTTCATATGAGGAAATCAGTCAATTGAAATAAATTCATTAGGCCCTAATCTATGAATTTCACATGACTGGGAATACAGATGTACGTCACATATACCTTTTTAAAAAAGTAGGGATTGAAGGTCGGAAAACCAGTCAGTACCTGGTGTGACCACCATTTGCCTCATGCAGTGTGACATCCCCTTTGCATAGAGTTGATCAGACTGCTGATTGTGGCCTGTGGAATGTTGTCCCACTCCTCTTCAATGGCTGTGCGAAGTTGCTGGATATTGGCGGGAACTGAAACACGCTGTCATAAACGTCGATCCAGAGCATCCCAAACATGCTCAAAGGGTGGTGACATGTCTGGTGAGTATGCAGACCATGGAAGAACTGGAACATTTTCAGCTTCCAGGAATTGTGTACAGATTCTTGAAACATGGGGCTGTGTATTATCATGCTAAAACATGAGGTGATGGAAGCGGATGAATGTCACGACAAATGGGCCTCAGGATCTCGTCATGATCTCTCTATGCATTCAAATTTTCATCGATAGAATGCAATTGCATTCATTGTGCGTAACTTATGCCTGCCCGTACCATAACCCCACCATGAGGTACTCTGTTCACAACGTTGACATCAGCAAACCGCTCACCTACGATGCCATACACGTATTCTGAGGCCAGTTGGAGACACTGCCCAAATCTCTAAAACGACTTTAGAGATAAGCCGCCTCGGCTTATGGTAGAGAAATTTCAACAGCTCTGGTGGACATTCCTGCAGTCAGCATGCCAAATGCACACTCCCTCATAACTTGAGACATCTGTGTTGTGTTGTGTGACAAAACGGCACATTTTAGAGTGGCCTTTTATTGTCCCGAGCACAAGGTGCACCTGTGTAATGAGTATGCTGTTTAAATAGCTTCTTAATATGCCACACCCATCAGCTGGATGGATTATCGTGGCAAAGGAGAAATGCTCACGAACAGGGATTTAACCAAATTTGTGCACAAAATGAGAGAGAGACGCTTTTTGTGCCTACGGAACATTTCTGGGATCTTTTATTTCAACTCATGAAACATGGGACCAACACTTTACATGTTGTGTTTATTTTTGTTCACTGTGTTTTCCAAGCTATAAAATTCACATACAGCAAGTTTTTTAAAGGACCAAAGAGATGTCTGCTTCGTGTTTCCATTTTTGCCATGCAAAAAATATCACGATAGTTGTATCGTCACAACCCTAATTTATGACACTGGTTTAGAAATCAAACTGACTTTTCATAAAAATTAACATGGTATAAACAGCTTGGGTTACACCAGGAAACTGTTGACCTTGTCAAAAAATAACATGCGTTTTCTGTAGCTCGCTGATACATGAGTTTTGCTACATCATTTTAGCACCCTCTATTTAGCATCAGAGAAAGACATACCCTGCTGTCCCCTGATATCTGTAACACCAGATCTATAAACGCTGTGGCCACGTTTCACCTTTGTTCAGGTGCCAAGGCTAATCTCACTAGCAAACGCTGTGTGAATGAGACAACTTGATTGTCTCCGACTTCACTTTTGCAAGAAAACAGCAAGGTAGTTCTAATCCAGCTCTTATTTTGACATGGGCATCACAGTGCTAACAACATCACGTTGGGTACAGTCTATTCACAAGCTGCATCTCAGTCTTAAGAGACATCCTCTCCTGAACTAAGGTTTTGCTCAGGTTCCCAGGTTGCAGGATTACTTACTATTTTCAATGATAAGTGCCTTGCCCTTGGCAATGTTCAATTTAAGTAGTGGTACAAGAAGACCAACAAGCAAACAAAGGACTCCCTACTTCCAATACATTTTTGACTATTCAGTGTTTGCCCTTAAGACCACGTTGTTATTGAGATACCCCTCCCAGCTAAACCAAAGGGCTCTTTGGTTCCAATAAGTTTCACCGTTACATGCTTGCTTGCCCTATAAGAGAGACCTGGCATTGGGCTACATCTCCCACTTAAACCAGTTTGAGTTGACGGTAGAAGGCGGTCTTAACCTGGCCAATTCAAATGTTGTTTGGTAAAGACACAGGAGTATGTTAAAATAAACCTATATATATAAGCTGTGAAAAAAACCTTCCAAGGAATAGAAGTTTGACCATTCTGGTCTACAACTACCATGTGATCCCAGTGGGGTGTGTCATGGTGTAATACACAGGAGAAGTTTAAGGGAGTGAGGTCAAATGCAGGCTTGAAATGGGTTAGAATATATGAAGCAAAATAAGCAATGCTTATTGGCAGCTCCCAACAGCTCCATCCAACCTGCTGTCAGTTAGGCTATTTACAGCTCTGTGTTTCAGTCAAATATTGTTTTACAGGGCTCTACTCTGACATTTTTTTATTTATTATTTACAAGGAGCACATGTGCACCTAAGTTGGAAAATGTAGCCAGGTGCAAACAAAGAAATTTAGGAGTGCAACAAAAAATATTTGAAGAAATAATGCTAGAATCCTTCGTTCTTCTCGGCACACTGGTGCTCCTAAATAAAATATCACAATACTTGTATCGCCACAACATATTTGCTGTCACGATACACATATGCGAGTAAAATAGTCACATTGTAGAGCCCTGCGTTAGGCTATATCATAAGTTAGCCTATGACTCTTCAAATGACAATTTGAAAGGGGGGAAAAAAGTCTCACTGGGTGCAGGCTTTTGTTCCCAGCCAAGCAGCAACACACCTGTTTCTTGGTTGAAGACCATTTAGGCCTTGTTCATTGGTAGAATCAGGTGTTGCAGCTGGGCTAGAACAGCCTGCACCCAACTTCACAGGGTGAAATTGCCTGCCCAATATCAAATCAGGAAGTTAATGTTCAAATACTTGAATTCAATAAACTCGTATAGGGTATCAAGTGTTACTATTGTTCATCTGATGCCAAGAATGAAATCCTTTGCTAAAAATGCTGGAATAACCAGCACCATTTGGAAACACTTCATTATTTTTTTTATTTTTTTTTATTATTTTTTTACCGTTATTTTACCAGGTAAGTTGACTGAGAACACGTTCTCATTTGCAGCAACGACCTGGGGAATAGTTACAGGGGAGAGGAGGGGGATGAATGAGCCAATTGTAAACTGGGGATTATTAGGTGACCGTGATGGTTGAGGGCCAGATTGGGAATTTAGCCAGGACACTGGGGTTAACACCCCTACTTTTACGATAAGTGCCATGGGATCTTTAATGACCTCAGAGAGTCAGGACACCCGTTTAACGTCCCATCCGAAAGACGGCACCCTACACAGAGCAGTGTCCCCAATCACTGCCCTGGGGCATTGGGATCTTTGTTTAGACCAGAGGAAAGAGTGCCTCCTACTGGCCCTCCAACACCACTTCCAGCAGCACCTGGTCTCTCATCCAGGGACTGACCAGGACCAACCCTGCTTAGCTTCAGAAGCAAGCCAGCAGTGGTATGCAGGGTGGTATGCATTACAATGCTTGGCCTATCATTGGCTCTGCATGTAGGGTCTATATAAAATCCAATGATGACTTAAGAGAGGAAGGCAATAACATCTTCAGGCCTATGCCGAGTTGTTCAAATTCATAAGCCATATCTGTAGGCAGGTATGACACTTAGGTAGAGTCTGTGTGAACCTTGTTTAGAATTTGACATGCCTACATGATTGGATACTTGCATACTATGTTGACCTACTGCTCTTTCAACCATTCCCAAACTGTGAAGGTGATTAATTCAACAAGATTATTAAAGATATGCTGCTTCAACTAACTGGCAAAGCAGGGTTATATAAGCAGCCTCCAGGTTAGACTGGTGAATGTGATCCTTCCTCTTAAAAGGATCTTGGCCGTGGCAATGATGGCAATATTTTGGAGGGAAAAGGAGACTTGAGTAGAGAAGCAGCTCCACACTGTCCACAGGCTTGCTGCTGGTGAAACATCTCCCCCGAGGGCAAAAGGTGCTTAGGGTAACGTGCTGTTGATTGCATAGTTATGGCAACGGCTAGCCTATTCAATGACAAATGACCAGCCAGCATTCAGTAACACACCAATCACGGACCATTTAAAAAGCATTCCCAGTTCATGTCCCTTACTAATAGCTTAAATCTACAAAGAGAAGATGTATGGCAGAATCCCCAGTAGTAAGACATGGCATATAAAAATATATATAAAATAGTGATCTGCATTAACCCACTAAAATGTACTAAATGTTACGTCAAAACATACTGTTATGAGGCATAAACATTGCAGCCAGTGTAAGGTCCAGTATAGTGTTTTGTTTTCTGTGTTCAACATCTTTAAAAACTGTCAGCGATGCTGGATTGTTGCATGGTCCTTTCCTGCTTCCAGCCTCTCACAATTTGTAAACATTTGCCACATGCTGTCTGAGTGTAGTAGCTAATGCAAGACCATGCCACTTACCGAAGGTAGTACTGTTTTAAAACAAATGCTGCGTTTGAACAACTCCTTGGGAAATTAAAATCTTCACCCAGCTCAGACCACTGATTTTTGTCAGAAACCTGTAAAGTAAATGAGGATGTTATTATACATTTTTCAATTAAGCAATATCAGGATGCATAAAATATGAATAAGACAGTCAAACAATCTGATTAGCATCTAATAAGATGTTAATGTTAGCTACTTTTGTTAGCTAGAACTGTGTATTTAATTCCATGTTTGCAAGCTATTTAGTTATCACCGCAAGCAACAACTCACAGCTAGCTACAGCTTGAACTGGATGGCTTACTTACTAGCTAGTGTTAGCAATCTGGCTAACATTACTTTTCTGGCAAGCCAAGCGTGCAGGCTAAATGTGGTAGCTACCAAAGCCCGAGACAATGATGACCCGCTTCAGCACAATGCTAGTAACAACGATGGAATGATGGCGAGCAGTCTTTATTTGAGTAATTGTTTTCACGTTTACAGTTTTCAATAAATAGGCCTGTGTGCGGCCTACATTGTCTTCAGCCATAGAGCCAAAGATGGCTAATGCGAATAACTAGCTTCCCCCAAATTATCGTAAAAAAAATCTAGTTGCACAAAATGTTACCTATCCCCCGCGTCGAATAGTTCTTCCTAGCCAGTGCTCTGTGCCGATAATCGATGTTAAACGTGCCCGCTAATTTTGAGTTGCTCTAACTGCACTCAGACTCCGAGCAGTGCAGCTACCGTACGGACTTTCAATTCAAACCATACACAACACAAGCCACCACATTGCATAGATGGCAAACTAGCACAAGGCCGACCGCAATCCTCTCTCTCCTACAGCCGTTTTAGTATGAAATAGCGCTTCATGGTGCCGAAAGAGAGTTCTCTAGCGGTTCACTGAAGACTTCACTGAAAACCGAGAGTGCGAAAATGCACTTTTAGTTGCACTCACCTTAGCAAATCCACCTAACGAAATGACTCTGATATAGAGAGCATTAAGATCCAGCTCTTTCCCACCCACGACAGGAATCTTCTTGAACGGCGATCTGAAGGAAAAAATCATTAAATACATGGAGAATAGTATTACTAATAGTTTGTAATCATCCATAGTCATATGTACATGATGTTTAAAGGTGTATTTAAACGCCCCATTCTCACCCTCTGCTTCGGTGAAATTGCCGCAGCTCGTCCAGGAAAGCCAGTCCTTTCCTTCGCTGATCTAGTAAATTTTTCCCCGTCGAATTTGCCATTGTTTTTGCATGTAAAAACGGTTCAAACCCCACTCACTCGCTTCCTAAGACACCAAGGATCCCATACTCCGCCGGCGCTCAGTCATTCGCGAAGCTGAGTGTTTAAAAAAGTTAAAGAAATAGCTAATAGCAAGAAGAGCGCCAGCTCGCTAATAAAGACTGATGCACAGCTACACACAGAAAACAAGCCGATTCAGTAAGTTGTAATAAACACTTAGCCAGAATAACGACCGATTTCAACGGCAAACTAAAACTGCCATTGTAAAATATGCTAAATTAAGTTTTGGTATCAAATGTGTTCGTTTGGAGTGGTTTGACAGTGTGTTACGGACGCGGCTCCAAGCAATCGCACACACTGTAGAGCGGCAGCGGGATCCAGTTCCAGACAAAAAGATCTGAGGCCTCGAGCTCGTACTGCCACGCAGCGCCCTCTACTAGAAACAACGGTATTGCACTGTCCAAAGCGGTTTATTGGAACAATAGACAGTGTTGTCTTTTTTAGAGCTCATCTGAAATTTACAAGACCCGTTCAAACAGAACAGAATTACTACTGTTCGTGGGGGAGGGGAGCCCTACTTTATTCTCAAAATTGGCTATATGTTGATCAATATTAGATGCAACTGACATGCAATTAATTTCCTAGTAGTGTAATGGTTTCATATAAATTGTAAAGTTTGGTGAAATGACTGCTTCCTCTGAATATTCTTAACTATTAGACTAATCATTACAGTTAATAAAGTCACCACAGTAAATTCAGTTTTGCTCATTTTATCCACAAAATGAGTGGTTCCTGATATTAGTTATCTCAATGCCAAAAACAGTATCCCATTACACCACATTGCTTTACACCTGTGTCAAAGCTGTGACAGTTCATAACTATGTTGGCTGGGCCCAGGGCGGTACTCTAAACTGTCAATGTAGAAATAAAGACAAGTTATAATAATGTATCATTACTGTACTGTTTGTTCACAAATACTTTCTCTTGGTTATATTGTGATAACGAAATCACCTGGTCGTTTCAATAGCCGCAACTCTCCATAATACCAAATCTAGCTACAATTTCAAAGTGATAATGCCATATTGTGTCATAGGAGATAGCTAGTAATGTAACTTTATTCCAGTATCTGCAGCCCTTGCCTCAGAGCAACCGGCTTCCAGGTTATCACCGGTGTTGGAACCAATAGCCTAGCACTCAGAAATGACTTTTGTCTCCTGGGATGAATGGAAATTGCTCATGATCCCTTTTCTGTAACTGCCAGACGGATATCTACTTGACGAGGTTACTACATTCAACCATTACACGTACCCCTGTGCTCAGAGAAATTTCTGTCACAAAATGGCGGAGACAAACGTTAATAGACCCCATTTTGTGGAGTAGAAAGTCTATGAGTGCAGCTAACTTTACCCAATGGATATCAACGATTCAGCGAAATAAATGGCAACAATACTGAGATTAGCGGCTAGTCAACATTGAGGCATTCGATTTCGGATTTACTAGTTGACGGTGGCTGCTAGCTAGTCAGCCACATTTAGCCAGCAGCTAACGTTAGCCACATAGCTAGCCCGCTTTAGATCCAGGACAGTTTATGAATGGGTTTGGAATTAATCAAATATTCCGTGTTTCCTTCCATGAGCAGAAGGGTTTTATTTGCTGGCATAGTGGCAACGTAGCTAGCTATTATTGGATAGCTAGTTGTAACGGTACCTATCTTGCTAGAGGCATATTGGTTTTGAACAGCTAACGTTAGCTACGTCAACGTTCCTGAAAACTCAACAAACAATCGCTAACCACGAGGGATTATTTAAATAGTCTACCCATTACTTTATTTCATCTGCCCAGCTAACGTTAACTAGCTAATTTATCTAACAACCATATCGACTTTACTCATCGGAAACTAGTTAACGTTATCTAGCTGGCTAAGTTGTCTATCTTCTAATTTAGCTAACGTTGGCAGAAGCTGGGATGTGCGTATTTGTAGTAACTGGCTAACTATAATTTCACAATGAATATAAACAACTTTAGCTAAGAATTTCACCTGTTGACACAGACAATTGCTAGTTACAACATGGACGTTTCCTCTCATAGGCTGGCTAGCTACAGATAAACTGAAAGACAAAGTTTCGCGCGGTTAGCTAGCAGCACGCGCTCTGTTGAAATGGAACACAAAGCCCTGGATTCGGATACAATTTGTAGTAAAATCTAGCTACTTGGAAGGCCTGCTAAAAATGTATAATGGTGGCTGCATTGTAAGCAATTCACATAACTGATGGATCAGTATTGGAATTTACTTTTGGATACTGAATCAATCTAAAATACAGACAGAAAAAATTATTCACAGCAAATGTCCATTGTGTCAGCTTGGGGGGCTCAGATCAGGATAATGTCATAAAAATGTTTCTAGAGAGATTGAACATGTGCACATTTTCTCTCCTGTAAGGCCATCTGAACACTTATTGTAAAGTCTGTTGGCCCCCAATCATTGTTATACAAAAATGTGAGGGAAGAAGCGGCCATATAGTCAAGCAACACAGACAAGGCACAGTAAGACCTTCCTGTTGGCACCACCCATTTCAATACAGTACATTTTTATTTTATTTAACCTTTATTTACAGTAAATGTTATATTATTTAATTATTTCTCAGTTACTTCCTTATAGCGCAATACTTTTGTAATGCAATGTTCTATGACATGTAGGCACGCATTGTAGCATGTAACATGTAATAATGTCAAATAAAATGCATATATCCAGGCAAACAACTGCCTGTTATCCTAGGCATGAACGTTTTAAACAATCCTGTTCTTTTTGTTGAACAGGATACTGCTTAAAAAGAGATTTCAGATGCCAATATAATTTTATAAGAGAATACAGACAGTGATACAGTCAGCAATACCTAGCCATTTTATAAAATAAATACAATTCTCCTCAAAATCCCTGACATTACCAACATTTCTAATGTGATTCTGTACTGTATGAGCACTACTCTGTAGCTTTGTATTGGTTTCAATAAATACATTCAGGTGCAATATTTTGCCTGACGTTAAAAAGCTGATCGGCCATCACTGGTTTGAGACATGAAGCTGAAAGCAGTGTCCATCCAGTGATGAACTGCATGTATGGTCAGTTGTGATGTCACATTTTGGTGTTCATTAGGTCTGACAGACCTTTTATAGCATATGGCGTAAATGGGGCCATGGTCCACGCTGCCTCTGCACACATAGACAAAAGATCTCAGCAGGGTTCTAATTGCATGTAACGTCCTTGTCTTCCAGGTCCTTGACATTTCCTGGATCTCAACTGGAATACATTTTATTACTGCTGGTAAACCCATAACGTGGAAAATAGCTCCCCCTTGTGGAGATTTTACTTGCAAGCGATTCCTTGAATATTTTGTAATATGTTGTGTTTCATGTCCAAACATATGAGATGTCCTATGTAAGAAACGTTACTAATAAAGATCAAACCAATACATTATCAGGGAACAAATAATTAGCAAAAATGTATTGATTTGTTTTAGACATACCAGCTAAATATACAGTTATAAAGGCCATCTGTCACATGGTGTATTTTTCATGGAAAATCTGTAATATATGCAAAAATGTATATAATACACACTATATTTCATCCCCCCCAAAAATCCATATCCCTGGACACTTCAGCGGGTGACTATCCAGGAAAATTAAGAAAAAGGTGCACTCTGTTTCTGGATAGATCAGAAATGTATTAATGAGACATACATTTTCAAGTCCTTCATCACCTGATTCCCTTTTTGTTCAAGCTGGGCTGAAGCATGCTTGGGTGTACTTTCCTGACACTATATTTAATGTTATGTATAGAATTACATTTTGACATATTTTATGGGATATTAAAGGTATCTTCTTATTTCTCGTGTTTTTTCTTCTAGTATTACATTGTTATCGATTTTTGAGTTTGCAAGAAAGGTTTTTCACTGTACTTGTGAATGTGACATTAAAACTTTAAACTATTCAGAAAAAAAGTTGTGTGTTTTGCATAAGGGTGAATGATGTTTCTTTTGTATGGGTGTTTGTGGAGACATTGCCCAACCTGATTAGATGGCTGTGTCATTGTACAGACAGTACACCATCTAGAATCATTGTGTCTGCACTGTGTGAGAGTGCTCATTGCCCATCCAGCCACACTGGCTCAATTCCCTGTCCAAATTAGGTCTCCCTCAAACCAGATGTCTGCTGAGCCTGATTCAAGTCCCAGTAGTTCCAGTGGTCTGTCTCTCTCTCACACACACACACACACAATTGGTGGGCCCAATTTCAATATTTTTTATTTAGCCTATCTTTAACCAAGAGCACACATTTTCTTTTGGTTGACTTAAAAAACAACATTTAAATCTAATACTGCAAGAAGTAGAGAATATGTCATTTGTTTATTGAGTTCACTCAATTTAAATTTCCCCCAGAAAACAGTCTTTAGCCTGTAGTAATGACTAACAGCCTTGGAGGGGTAGTATATATCTGTTTTTGATCCAGAGACAGAGAGGGGGAACTTTGGCCTCTTTCTTTCTCTCAATTCAATGGGCTTTATTGGCATGGGAAACATATGTTTACATTGCCAAAGCAAGTGAAATACACTGCTCAAAAAAATAAAGGGAACACTTAAACAACACAATGTAACTCCAAGTCAATCACACTTCTGTGAAATCAAACTGTCCACTTAGGAAGGAACACTGATTGACAATAAATTTCACATGATGTTGTGCAAATGGAATAGACAACAGGTGGAAATTATAGGCAATTAGCAAGACACTCCCAATAAAGGAGTGGTTCTGCAGGTGGTGACCACAGACCACTTCTCAGTTCCTATGCTTCCTGGCTGATATTTTGGTCACTTTTGAATGCTGGCGGTGCTTTCACTCTAGTGGTAGCATGAGACGGAGTCTACAACCCACACAAGTGGCTCAGGTAGTGCAGCTCATCCAGGATGGCACATCAATGCGAGCTGTGGCAAGAAGGTTTGCTGTGTCTGTCAGCGTAGTGTCCAGAGCATGGAGGCGCTACCAGGAGACAGGCCAGTACATCAGGAGACGTGGAGGGGGCCGTAGGAGGGCAACAACCCAGCAGCAGGACCGCTACCTCTGCCTTTGTGCAAGGAGGAGCACTGCCAGAGCCCTGCAAAATGACCTCCAGCAGGCCACAAATGTGCATGTGTCTGCTCAAACGGTCAGAAACAGACTCCATGAGGGTGGTATGAGGGCCCGACGTCCACAGGTGGGGGTTGTGCTTACAGCCCAACACCGTGCAGGACGTTTGGCATTTGCCAGAGAACACCAAGATTGGCAAATTCGCCACTGGCGCCCTGTGCTCTTCACAGATGAAAGCAGGTTCACACTGAGCACATGTGACAGACGTGACAGAGTCTGGAGACGCCGTGGAGAACGTTCTGCTGCCTGCAACATCCTCCAGCATGACCGGTTTGGCGGTGGGTCAGTCATGGTGTGGGGTGGCATTTCTTTGGGGGCTGCACAGCCCTCCATGTGCTCGCCAGAGGTAGCCTGACTGCCATTAGGTACCGAGATGAGATCCTCAGACCCCTTGTGAGACCATATGCTGGTGCGGTTGGCCCTGGGTTCCTCCTAATGCAAGACAATGCTAGACCTCATGTGGCTGGAGTGTGTCAGCAGTTCCTGCAAGAGGAAGGCATTGATGCTATGGACTGGCCCGCCCGTTCCCCAGACCTGAATCCAATTGAGCACATCTGGGACATCATGTCTCGCTCCATCCACCAAAGCCACGTTGCACCACAGACTGTCCAGGAGTTGGCGGATGCCTTAGTCCAGGTCTGGGAGGAGATCCCTCAGGAGACCATCCGCCACCTCATCAGGAGCATGCCCAGGCGTTGTAGGGAGGTCATACAGGCACGTGGAGGCCACACACACTACTGAGCCTCATTTTGACTTGTTTTAAGGACATTACATCAAAGTTGGATCAGCCTGTAGTGTGGTTTTCCACTTTAATTTTGAGTGTGACTCCAAATCCAGACCTCCATGGGTTGATAAATTTGATTTCCATTGATAATTTTTGTGTGATTTTGTTGTCAGCACATTCAACTATGTAAAGAAAAAAGTATTTAATAAGAATATTTCATTCATTCAGATCTAGGATGTGTTATTTTAGTGTTCCCTTTATTTTTTTGAGCAGTGTAGATAATAAACAAAAGTTAAATAAACAATAGAAAATGAACAGTAAACATTACACTCACAAAAGTTCCAAAGGAATAGAGACATTACAAGTGAGGTGTGTGTCTGTGTCTGTGTCTCTCTCTCTCAATTAAGGGAAAGGGGGGATACCTAGTCAGTTGTACAAAGGCCTTCAACTGAAATGTTCTTCCGCATTTAACCCCTCTGAATCAGAGAGGTGCGGGGGGCTGCCTTAATCGACATCCACGGCGCCCAGGAACAGGAGCCTTGTTCAGGGGCAGAACGACAGATTTTTACCTTGTCAGCTCGGGAATTCGACCCGGCAACCTTTCGGTTACTGGCCCAACGCTCTAACCACTATGTGTGTAATTTACAGTATTCCAGATCTGTGACAACTTGGCACTGACAAGACTTGAAGATGTGTGCAACAAGAGGTCTGCAACAACAATAATTATAATAAATATTCCAGAAGTCGTCCATAAATGTCCAAAGTTAGCCTATGATGGAAAAGTAATTGAGAGCTGAAAATATCGTAAACAAATATGACAAAATAACATAAATGGGTTTTGATTTGTTTGTCACGATATATTCACGAACCACAATTTATTTGTCTATATCAATATTGATTGCCTATTCGTGAGTTTAGCCAAACTCCACCTGGAGCGTCATTTGGGTCCGCCTACTTGCTTTTCCAGCAGGAGCTTCACCACGCCCCTTTTCCTTGAAGAGCTTCGGCTGTGCTCTGGTTGGCTGTTTCGAACAGTGCATGCATGTTTGGAGAGAGGGTTAACTGACAACTAATGACAGAGAACTCAACCTTTTGGGAAATTTCAAAGAAAACTATACGAGAGACGGAACAGGTAATGTATATACTGCTGGTGAGTTAACACTAGACAATTGTTTCCGTGGCGTGAACGAATCTGTCCTTTCCTCTCTCAGCCCACGCGAGGAAGCAACAAGTGCCCCGTGGCTGATCACTCTCTCGAGTGGAAGACTATTTCATGTAGTTTCTAAGTTCGTAAACCCTATTCTAGTCTACACAATAGACTAGATTTTGTCTCATGGTTTTAATGAAAGGCGTGTAATTTGGTAGCCTGCTTAGATGACTGAACTTGTTTTACATTTAATGTACAATTAGGCGTACACCTCTGAAAACCCGTGGTAAAGGGTTTTAAAACACAAATTTCGAAATGGGCTAAGAAGTCTCAAACTCCAAATGTGTCGACGTGTCCATGAACCTGCATAATGAGCATCATCATGTCACACAGGTTATAGACGCCCTACTAATGACTGCGTGTTTGAACATGTTGCCATGGATACAAACTGCAAGGAACAGAAATGCTTGGCCTTGGACAACCATCCACCTTGCCAGAAGATACCGACACTGCCTTCTACCCTTGTGTACACTGAGCTGCACTGAGGTCGGAACACAATCATGTTTACATTAATTAAGTATGGTGGTCAAACATTCATCCTGCTGCACAGACCCTATGGATGCTCTAGTCTAGAGTGCCTGGTTAAATTGCATTTACGGGCATTTTTAAACTCCATGGTTAAAGTAGTATGATCATATATTAGTGTTGAATTACTTTGACGTTGAATTATGTTATTTTACTCTAATTTACCCGTGGTGGACATAATGTGTTACAACATAAGACAACAACAAAAATTTCACCACACGAATTACAGGAAATACCCATCCTTTTTACCTCAGATTGGTGATGTTAGTATTAAAGTTTATAGTAATCCGTTTATGATCACTATAATAACTGCGCACACAGTTTATAGGGCTCCAGAGTGGCGCGGCGATCTAAGGCACTGCATCTCAGTGCTAGAGGCATCACAACAGACCTTGGTTCGATTCCATCACAACTGGCTGTGATTGGAGTCCCTTAGGGGACAATTGGCACAGCGTCGACCGGGTTAGGCCGTCATTGTAAATAAGAATTTGTTATTAACTGACTTGCCTAGTTAATTTAAATAAATCAAGAAGTCACTAAATCTATTCCTTAAAACAGATCATTATCTTTCGTTTAGTACCGGTGTTTGTCATAAGCGCCAGTCCGTAGGAGGATTTAGAACGTAGCTGTCATTTTCAGGCTATGGTGGCTAGAAAATAAATTGCGCGCTCCTCCCATAAATCTCTGGCCTCAAAGGTCAAGTCATGAAGTTAGTGAACTTCAGGTCGGAAAGTCGGAGCTCTGTAAAGATGTCTGAGTTTCCGAGTTGGATGACCGTTCAAAAACGATTTCCCCCGCTGGGATCAACATTCCCAGTTGTCTTGAACGCTCAAAAGTCTGAGTTTTCCGAGTTCCCAGTTGTTTCAAAGACGGCATTAGTCTCAGCTGAGGTAGGGAGAGAACAGCAGAGGTGTCCGCTTCTCACAGTCCCTGCTCTCTCCTTCCTCCAGTGAGACTGATCAGAGAGAGGGGACAGGCTTCCCCTGATGGCAAAACTCGAGTCGCACCGCATCTGCCTCAGGCACAAATTGTTCCTATGACCAGAGAAAGTTAAATACTCGATATTCAAATGGACACAACGAGCTACTACTAATAATAAAAATGCAGGGCTAACGATACACTTGGCTACTCATTTATTGCAGATGCAGTGCGAGTGGAGGTAGAGTGCGTTTTATGTTTTGTAATAGTGTTGAAGAAAAATATATAAACAGCAGGTCTTTGCTGTATTCTTTGACAGTCTCTTTCTGGTCATGGGTTTAAAAGTTATGAAGTCTCACGTAGGCTAGTATCAAACTTTTTTTTGTGGCTGGTGTCATGGAAGCTGCACTAGCCACAGTGAATTGATCTATCGGATTGGTCAGCACATTATGCGCACTCGATGTAGTCACAGATCTCCTGGTCTGCCGGGTAGGCAGAGTTAGTATTTTCAGATAAATGAAATGGTTCAAAATATAAACACCTACCCTGTGCACCTACCGCCAACAGTGCAACACGGAGAAGAAGAAAAAGCATCGCAAGCCATTATGCCTTTAACGTTAGCTTTTCTACAGAAATGTTTGGTGATCGACTAGGAATGCCTTAAAGATCACAATCGACTAGCTTGTGACCACTGTTTTTATGAATATAAATTGTACTTTTGACATAATTCAACTTTATCAGGTAAAAACTACTTAATAAGCCCAAAACCATGCTATGATTTATTGATTTTGATGATATTAGTGAAATCATGAAAATATGTTTGTCCTGGCTACATTCTTGACCCTGAAGAAGGCACAGTGATGCCGAAACATTGGTGGTTTACCCAATATATTACTGGGAGCTTGTATATAGTGTGTGTGACTCTCTTTTATACATTTTTATGTCCCGGCTACATTGACACAGTTGAGCCGGCGTGAGATATGGGTTGGAAAACGTACCTCAATGCAGGAATGGGATATGCCACTGTACTCCAAATGTGTCCTTTATCCACACTGCTCCATCGATAAGATTAAAATACTACTTGTGTTCCCAGAAAACTTCCCATTTCGTCCTCATGCTAGCTACCAGTAGCCACTGCAGCCATTATGGAATGGCACATGATGTTGAACAACAAAGGATCTGATTAGCTGACACTGCCATTTAAAAAATGGCTGCTGTGGCTAATGGTAGCTAGCATGAGGATGAAAAGGGAAGTTTTCAGCTGTATTTCTATCTGCTCGATGTATCCTCGTGTTCGTCAGCATGTGTTCGTCAGCATGTGTTCGTCAGTATGTTTCAACGGAAAAAATGTGCATGAAAACGAGTCGTCTCTCCTTGAATGACAAAAAAATACTTTATTGAAGAGTCCCTACTGTTAACTTCTTGTGGATAGGGGGCAGCATTTTCACGTTTGGATGAAAAGCGTGCCCAGAGTAAACTGCCTCCTACTCAATCCCAGATGCTAATATATGCATATTATTATAAGTATTGGATAGAAAACACTCTGAAGTTTCTAAAACTGTTTGAATCATGTCTGTGACTATAACAGAACTTATTTGGCAGGCAAAACCCCGAAGACAAACCATTCAGATTTTTTTGGGGGGGGGTCGCTCTCTTTTCAATGTGTTTTCATTGGGAATCCAGATTTCTAAGGGACCTTCCTGCAGTTCCTATCGCTTCCACTGGATGTCAACAGTCTTTAGAAATTGGTTGAGGTTTTTCCTTTGAGAAATGAAGAAGTAGCCATGTTCAGAATGAGGCTCCAGTGAAGTGTACTGTTTGTTAGAGGTGCGTGACCAGAAAACATGCTACACATTGTTTTCCTCCTGTATTGAACACGGATCATCCCGTCTTCAATTTTATCGATTATTTACGTTAAAAAATACCTAAAGTTGTATTACAAAAGTAGTTTGAAAAGTTTGGACAAAGCTTACAGGTAACCTTTGAGATATGTTTTAGTCATTTTGCGCAAGTTGGAACCGGTGTTTTTCTGGATCAAACGCGCCAAATAAATGGACATTTTGGATATATATCGACGGAAGTAATCGAACAAAAGGACCATTTGTGATGTTTATGGGACATATTGGAGTGCCAACAGAAGAAGCTTGTCAAAGGTAAGGCATGAATTCTATCTTTATTTCTGCGTTTTGTGTCGCGCCGGGAGGGTTGAAATATGATGGTCTGTGTTTGTTTGCTTGGTTGCTATCCTCAGATAATAGCATTGTTTGCTTTCGCCGTAAAGCATTTTTGAAATCTAACATGTTGGCTGGATTCACAACAAGTGTAGCTTTAATTTGATATATTGAATGTGTGATTTCAAGAAAGTTTAATTTTTATAGTAATTTATTTGAATTTGGCGCTCTGCATTTTCACTGGATTTTGACCAGGTGGTACGCTACCATCCCACATATCCCAGAGAGGTTAACAAATCACTGACGAAGGGACGTAGACTTCGGCTCAGAACTTTGGCTTGCCTCCAGAAAAAATGTGGGCCCCAACTGCTGAAAAAACACTTGGGGGAAAAATTCCACAAAATGTCATCATAATATATGCACAAACTCTACTGAACTGTTTCGGCTGGGAAGCATGTGGACGCCTTTAGGAAGTAGAGACGCTGTTGTGCCCTCTTGAGAAGGGTGGTGATGGTGTTGTTGGTCCATGACAAGTCCTCAGTGATGTGCACGCCAAGGGACATAACTCGTGACTCTCTCTACTGCAGTCCTGTTGATGTGGATCGAGGCATGTTCCCCCCTTTGTGTCCTGAAGTCCACAATCGACTCCTTTGTTTTGCTGACATTGAGGGAGTTGTTTTTATCATGACGCCACAAATGCCAGTTCACTTACCTCCTCCCTAATGGCTGACTCGTTGTTGGTTTTCAGGCCTATAACCGTGGTGTCGTCAGCAAACTTGATGGCGTTGGTGTTGTGCAACCATGCAGTTGTGGGTGAAGAGGGAGTACAGCAGAGGACTGAGGACACACCCCTGGGGGGCCTCTGTGTTAAGAGTCAGGGTGGAGGTTGCCAATCCTCACAGCCTGTGTTCTACCCGGTAGGAAGTCCAGGATCCAGTTGCAGAGGGTGGTGTCCAGACCCAAGGCTTCGAGCCCTGGGTCGGTATCTTCTGGCAACCATCCACCCTTTCTCTGGAAAGGAGATGCCCTTGATTTTATGGCTTACCTTTAGGCTACATAATGTTAGGCTATACCAGAAAATACATGTTTCTGGCTATGTAGCCTACCGTTACAACTTGAGATGGATAGAGCATGTTTGACTACAGACTGATTTTATGTCCATTTAAATCTTCTGTTCCTGGTTTCCTGCTAGAGGAATACCGTAATAGCAAGGTTGTGCAGGTGCTTCCCTTCGCTTAAGTGTGTGCTGCTACCCCAGAGGAAGACCATTTCACCAGCAGCAAAGGGATCCAAAATACTATACTTGTTTTAGAAACTCAAGTAGACCTGCTTATTGTTTCTTTAACATACCAATTTCTGTATCTGAATTGAGCTGTAATGTGAAAACAAATATTGTTCATAGGTATTTCTCATATGTAGGCCTACCACACAAAGATTGTTATTTTTTTACCTTTGTGCTGCTTTTGTCAGACAACTGTATTTGCCATCTTGTGGTAGCTTTTATGCAGAAATAATACAAATTAGGCATAGGGTCATACTTGAGATCTGGACTGGATCCAGATGCATGCATGCGTGAGGAGTGCGCCCCCAAAACAGCCCTGATTCTGCCCCTCTACCCCCTAATCACCATCTGGCTGATCTCTGGCATTATGCCTCACATTTTGGGGAAGTGGTGTCTCCAGAAGGAGGCCAAAAAAATATGAACAGCTTAATGGGTTAAACCCCCACGTGAGCCCATATGTGCTGCTATCTCCCCTGGACGCAATGGAGATCATGAAGACCTCTTGGTTTTCCCCTCATTTATTTAGGGTACTGCTGACTAATGGCCAGACTGGGACCAGTGGGAGAGGGGCAGAGGAATGGTTACAGGAGAGGGAGAAGTGACTGAGAATAAATCAAATCAAATTTTATTGGTCACATACACATTTTGCAGATGCTATTGCAGGTGCAGCAAAATGCTGATGTTTCTAGCTCCAACGGTGCAATAATACCTAACAATACACACGTCAATTAACTTCTTATGGCTGGGGGCAGTATTGAGTAGCTTGGATGAATAAGGTGCCCAGAGTAAACTGCCTGCTACTCAGTCCCAGAAGCTAAGATACACATATTAGTAGTAGATTTGGATAGAAAACACTCTGAAGTTTCTAAAACTGTTTGAATGATGTCTGTGAGTATAACAGAACTCATATGGCAGGCAAAAACATGATAAAAAATCCAACCAGGAAGTGGTAAATCTGAGGTTGGTCGATTTTCAACTCAGCTCCTATTGAAGATACAGTGGGATATTGGTCATGTTGCATTTCCTAAGGCTTCCACTAAATGGCAACAGTCTTTAGAGCCTTGTCTGATGCTTCTACTGTGAAGTGGGGCCGAATGAGAGGGGATTGAGTAAGGTCTACCATGAGCTGAACATGCACGTTCATGTGAGAGCGAGCTCTGTTCCATCGCACTTCTGAAGACAAAGGAATTCTCAGGTTGGAACATTGTTGAAGAATTATGTTAACTTCCTAAAGATTGATTCAATACTTAGTTTGTCATGTTTTTAAACTTTTCGTCCGTACTTTCCGCTGGACTTGCCCGCGTGTCGTAAGTTTGGAAAGTGTACTGAACGCTAGAACAACAAGGAGGAATTTGGACATAAATGATGGACATTATCGTACAAAACAAACATTTATTGTGGAACTGGGATTCCTGGGAGTGCATTCTGATGAAGATCATCAAAGGTAAGTTAATGTTTATAATGTTATTTCTGACTTCTGTTGACTGCACAATATGGCGGATATATTTTTGTCTTGATTGGGCTCTGAGCGCCGACCTCAGATTATTGCATGGTTTGCTTTTTCCGTAAAGCTTTTTTGAAATCTGACACAGCGGTTGCATTAAGGAGAAGTGCATCTAAAATTCCATGCATAACACTTGCATTTTCATCAACATTTATAATGAGTATTTCTGTAAATTGATGTGGCTCTCTGCAAAATCACCGGATGTTTTGGAACTAATGAACGTAACGCGCCAATGTAAACTCAGATTTTTGGATATAAATATGAACTTTACCGAACAAAACCATACATGTATTGTGTAACATGAAGTCCTATGAGTGTCATCTGATGAATATCATCAAAGGTTAGTGATTCATTTTATCTATATTTCTGCTTTTTGTGAATCCTCTCTTTGGCTGGAAAAATGTCTGTGTTATTCTGTGAATAGGCACTCACCTAACATAATCGTTTGGTTTGCTTTCGTCGTAAAGCCTTTTTGAAATCGGACACTGTGGCTGGATTTACAATAAGTGTATCTGTAAAATACATGTATGTTTGAGGAATTTTAATTATGGGATTTCTGTTGTTTTGAATTTGTTGCCCTGCAGTTTCACTGGCTGTTGAAGAGGTGGGACGCTACCGTCCCACGTACCCTAGAGAGGTTAAAGTGACCAGTGTTCAATAACTATGTACCTCGGGCAGCTGGCTAGTAAGTGACTAAGGTTCAAGGCAGGGTACTGGGCGGAGGCCAGCTAGTGATGGCTATTTAAAAGTCTGATGGCCTGGAGTTAGAAGCTTTTTCATTCTCTCGGTCCCAGCTTTGATGCACCAGTACTTTCCGTCTTGTAGATGGTAGCATGTTGAACAGGCCGTGACTCTGGTGGCTGAGGTCCTTGATGATTTTTTTGGCCTCCACGTGACACCCGAGTGCTGTAGATGACCTGGAGGGCAGGCAGTGTGCCCCCAGTGATGCATACATTCATGATCATTTTATTTTTTCATTACCAGGATAGGTTGGTTGGTGGGTTAACTGGAGTGTTGCCCTAGGGCAGTCATTTAAGCTCACTTTGTTCAGCAGCAGTTCTTCTCTTTCTGCCAAACATATGGCATGCTAGGCTACTGGTTCTCCTAGTACACATTCAAAGGATGCATTCAGCAAGGGTTTGAATATTTCATAGTATCCCCAGCACAAATGTTTCTCTGTTGGCTTAAATGTCTTCTCCTTTGGCCTCCTTTGGCCAGGTCTCCATTGTCTCACTCTCTACCTGCCGAACCCTCATGGCTAATGACCTCATTCAATATTACATTTCTCAGTTCTTCTGATATAAAAACAGACATGATTTGAGTGTCGTATTTTCCTGGAGTCTTCTATTACAAGAGTTGACTTACTTCTAAAGATAGGTAGGGCCTTACTGAAATTACCTCGCTGACCTGAATCAATGAACATCGATTCATTGACAGAGTGAGAGGACTTTATCTTTTAGGCGTCCTGTGAATATATCCAGTTTAATTCTAGAGGTCTTTGGACTCCTCTACGACAGTTGATGATGAGTCCAGTTTCAAAACAATGAACAGGATGAGAGGAGGATGCTGAAAGGGTGTTTGAAGGTCTTTGTTAATGACAGCAGGTCATTAGTTAATGACAACAGGGTCTATGGTAGCTTTTGTTTTTACTGAGGGCTGAGCTTTTTTCATTTTAAGGTGAAAGGTTTACCGAGTCCCCCTCCCCTCTATCCCTGGGATTATCATACAGGCAAGTAACCCTCCTTACCTGACCATCTGTGAGGGTCTTCTTCAGGGCCTCGGACGTCTAGCAGCTTATCTGACCACTTTGATAAAGCCGGTTACAAATTAGTCTACACATTTTAGGCCCATGTTTGGTCTTGCATTGTGTTCCAATTTCCTTTTTTTAGGATTTTCTTTTTTGAGTTTTAGCACAATGGAGAACACAAGTCGTACAATTTGAAAGGTACAACTAGTCTTGTATACCATAAGATAACCCAAAAAATATGTATGTTCCTGTCATAAGAGCATTTCAGCATACCCTAATACACACAGAACATTTCCTCAACACCCTCTAAGTCAAAGCCCTTTTTTTATTCTGTTGACATCATCCAGTCAGTTTCAGATGATGTCATTAACGGCCTTGTCCTTACAACTGACACATTTTTGAATACAGCAGCTTCTGCAGTTGTTGCCATCACTGCAATGATCAGATCACAACCCTCTCCTCGATAATCAAAGAAGCTCTTCCTGATGGTGACTTTGTCAGTATGGCCATGGAGCCCTATTCATTCTGGGAAATGTATTTAAAGCAAATGTCAACATTTATGAAACTGTCAGGTTAGATCAGTGCTCTTGGCGGTCTTCAGGACATTCTTAGCTACTTCAGTTGGGATATTGTTTTCTGAAGGGATGATGTCATCTGCGTTGACTTGCAATTCAGTGGCCTAGCTAGCCTATGTTAATCCGCGAGCGAACTCCCCCGATGAATGGGCAAGCTGCCAGTCCTGCCTGCCGCAGCTTAACGGGCACAATCACCCTATAGGAGACCTAACTCGATGCCGGCTCCCTTTGACAACTTTAATTTGGTTGCCTCAATTTCAGACTTTAATAAATCCACTCATTTTTACTCCCTATCAGAAGTGTCGACTGTCTCATTTTTTTTTTTTTTTTTTGACAAGACAAACTTCCCAGCAGCCTCTAAGTGCATGCTGTGGTAATAGACTAATCAAACCAGGATGAAGTGGTATTGGCAGGTGTCTCCTCAGTTCACACCTAAAAGCCGATGAGGGGCTTTCCTGGCGACCCGTCATCTTCAGGACAACTCTTCTTGAAGGACATGGGTTTGAGCCTAAATGATGTACGCTACACTTAGGCCTAATCCTGCCTGAATGCACCTACTCCCATGGAATACAAGGTCCATTTCTGATGGAGAGGCACCGAATGAAACCTTCAACTGACAGGCCAATTAAGTTGAGACACAAAGGGCTCAGCAGGAGAAGTTAAATGAATGAGAAGTTGGTAGTCTCTGGGGAGAGTGGAGCAGACCCCGTTTGGCAGGAGAGCAGGGTTAAAATAAAAAGCTTATGGCCCCATGTGCTGGTTTACAGCCCCTTTACACTCTTATGTTAGACTCGTGCAGCTGCTCCATGCTATTGGTAAATACGCGAATCACCCCCCCAACTCACTAATTCGCACACACTTTACAATCCACTGTGAATGCACATCAAACACATGATGTACACCGACTGCAGCTCCGTCCATGTGCCACGTGCTATCTGTAGTATTGTGATCGGTGAGGGTGTATCGTCCATGTCTGGAATAGCCCCTGATCCTCTTAAATGATTACTGATCCCTCATCCATCTGTGTATGTTTATCTTCAGGACTACAGAGAGGCTTGGCTAATGTCCCTCTACTTCATTAAACCTTCCCATTTACTCCCTCAAAGGGAGACCCACCATTTCAATTCATTTAAAGAGCTATCTTGGTAGGAATCTGATTTTTGTTTTGTAATTTTACATCCTGGTTCTATCAGAAGCAAAACACATGAATCAACATCAAATAAAATGTTATTTCACATGCGTCGTCGACGAACAGTGAAATGCTTACTGGTCCTTTTCCAACAATGCGGAGCAAAGAACATAAAGAAATCTAATTTACCCAACAATGTGCCAATGTATAATAATGTACCAAACAAGGTTTACATTGTGAAGCAAAAACTAGCTCAAATGCATATTCGTTCAAACGTGCATTTTTTCTGGACCCGAAGGTCATTGTTGGAAGACCAGTTTTGATTGAACAGGGCTGCCAAGAGCGAACAGGCATTGTTCAAGTGTTTCAGCAACCACTAGAGAATGTGCGAGGCTGCGGCCCTTGTCAAGTGGCGAGCCTTGCCCTTTACTCAGACACTCGCACATTCACTTCAGCCAACCCAGCAGCATAAAACACATTCTGTTTTTGAACGCCTCTATTTTCATTTCTCGCTCCCTCCCTCGCATTGACTTTTGGTGGTGGTGTGGACGCGCATGCTGCCCTTTTGGTCCCCACAGGGAGGCATTCTCTCAGCTCGCGCATTGGGGCCCCAGATGCAGCACATTCTAGAGACGAGTGCTCCCTTTGTCCTCTGCTGTTAGCCCCATACGCCTCCCTACTCAAATTGAAAGTCACCCCATTCTCTCTTTCTCCCCCTCTTTGTTTGTCTACTGTCCAGTAGTTTAGGCCTACTGATCTCCTCCAGGAGCAAGTCTTGCCAGGGTTCTAACTATGGCAGTGCTTGTCACCTTTTAGCAAATCAGGACTTGTGCACTGGCCTAGGCACCCGTATAAGCATTAGACAATGATAACTTTGGGACAGTCACAATGTGTAATTTGAACCCTGGCCCTTGCCCTTTTCTCTTCCGTCTTCCCCACACCAAACTTTCCCCTTGCTATCATGTTTTTTTGGGTGGGGGTTGGGGAAGGAGGATGAGATGAGGAAGTGGCTGGTTCCCCTGCCCCCTAGCCCTCCATTTCCACTAGCTCCTCGCAGGGAGCTCCCAGGGCAGGCTGCAGAGTTGGGATGATGAACGTGTGGGGTGGCTGGAGGGGGGTGTGGTGTGTAACAATGGGTGCTTTGTGAGAGGAGGACTGGCCGTGGCAGGAGTGGGGGGCCTCCGCAGCGCTGAGCAGAGCCACTTCATTAGTCAAGGCTCTCCCTCCTCCCTCCATTCTCTCCTCCCTCTGTCATTCTCTCGCTCGCTGTCGACATTACACACTCTGAAGTCTGGAACCAGCCAGTAGGAGCCTGCATGGTTTGTGCTGCGCTTTCCGGTCAGAAGCAGGGTGGAGACGGGTTTTTCCGACTTTCTGGGGGTTCTACGCAGCTCTTTTCGTACATGACTACTGTCTTCCTCCTGTCCTAAGGTAATTCTGCTTGTCTGCACTGCTGTCATCTTGTCCTCTGCCGAGAGCAACGCATCACAGATGAGACATGGATTGATTTCTCTCACGCTGTGTCAGAGTAACTGAATGCATAAAATAATGTGTGCACGTAAAGAGCTTTCTTTGAAATGACAACAGCGTATTAAGTAGCTGAAATGTGGATCTATGATTAGGGTTGCAAAATTGCAAAATTCTGGAACTGTCAATAAATTCCCTGGTTTTCCAGATATCCTGGTGGAGGATTCTGGATTGTCTGCTTCTTCCCTCCTGACTTGGCTAATCCTCCATCTGAGATTTCGGGGAAAACCAGGGAATTTATTGAAAGTTCCCGGGAATTTTACAACCCTATCTATGACATTGAAATGCGGTCATAGCGCTAGGGTCTTAGTTTGTGCTGCCTGCTCCTCGGGTCTATGGTGACATTTGTTTGAGTACTGGAGCTCAGCCCAGTAGAGAAGTTAAAATTCTCAGTCTCTATCCTATAGAACAGACTGGGAAGGGGATTTGGGTGGATTGCTGAGGGAGAAAGGGAGCAATTTTGGGGTGTGTATGTGTTGGGGGGGTAAGAGCTGTGTTTTCTTGTTGACTAAACTGTCAGTGTCAGAGGCTAGTATAGCTCATTATTGTCTCTCGCTCTCCCTCTCTCGTTCTCACACACACATATCCTTTGGGCCAAGGGGATGGTTCTGGGTAATCCCCTACATCCTGGGAGGAAGAGGGAGAGCTTTACATTTTTTAAACATTCTGAATTATATATAGTTTTGTGTATATGTGTGTGTGTATATATACAGTTGAAGTCAGTTTACAGACACCTTAGCCAAATACATTTCAACTCAGTTCTTTACAATTCCTGACATTTAATCCGAGTAAAAATTCCCTGTCTTAGGTCAGTTAGGATCACCACTTTATTTTAAGAATGTGAAATGTCAGAATAATAGTAGAGAATTATTTATTTCAGCTTTTATTTCTTTCATCACATTCCCAGTGGGTCAGAAGTTTACATACACTCAATTAGTATTTGGTAGCATTGCCTTTTAAATTGTTCAACTTTGGTCAAACGTTTCGGGTAGCCTTCCACAAGCTTCCCACAATAAGTTGGGTGAATTCTGGCCCATTCCTCCTGACAAAGCTGGTGTAACTGAGTCAGGTTTGTAGGCTTCCTTTCTCTCACACACTTTTTCAGTTTTGCCCAGAAATTCTGTATAGGATTGAGGTCAGGGCTTTGATGGCCACTCCAATACCTTGAGAGATAGAGATAGAGAGAGATATATATATATATCTCTCTCTATGTGCTTAGTCATAAAAAAAACATGTAAATCTTTGAGTCATAATCTCTTAAGGTAAAGCACAGTGCTTTACAGCTAATCTAGATAGGTTAGTGACAAACGAATGAAACTATGTCATTTACTTGGCACATGGTCCTTGACTCATGTCCTTTTCAATCAAATCAAACTTTATTTGTCACATGGGCCGAAGACAACAAGTGTAGACCTTAACGTGAAATGCTTACTTACAAGCCCTTAAAACAGCGCAGTTCAAAAAGAGTTAAGAAAATATTTAATAATATTTAATAAACTAAAGTAAAAAGTAACACAATATCAAGGCTATATATAGGGAGTACCGAGTCAGTGTGCAGGGGTACAGGTTAGTTGATGTAATTTGTACATGTAGGTGGGGGTGAAGTGACTCTGCATAGATAATAAACAGCAAGCAGCAGCAGTGTACAAAACAAATTGAGGGGGGGTAAATGTAAATAGTCCGGTGGCCATTTGATTAATTGTTCAGCAGTTTTATGGCTTGGGGGTAGAAGCTGTTAAGGCTGGAAGGTAATAGATAGATTACTAGATAACATGGTAATAGATAACATGGACTGATGCTGAATCAATATTGTTCCATCCCATTCTGGAACTTTCCAGATTACATGCTAAACAGCCCTTTAGCTGAATGTGTTTGAAAAGTGTTCTTACCTAGACGAGAGGGAAGCTCTACTATTAAGTGAGCTAAGTTACAATGACAAAATATACAGAGATGGTTGCTACTGCCAGATGTTTCTCAGCCCTGTGGACTGTATCATCCTCACCATGTGTCATCTGCAGATGTTTCAGATGTTCTGGTAGTGTTGTTTTTGTTAGCACGTGGTGGATAGGACATGATGATGCGTGAGCCACATGTATCGAATGTGAATGCCTGAATGTGTTGCCATAATTGGTATATAATCACAAAGCAAGATCAAGAAGCCAGCAAACTCGACTCTATTTCCTATAAGAATGGTGATTTGATACCCTCAGTGCTGTGGCCCATGTTCCAATGCTGTTTTCTAGATATTTTATACTTAATAGCCTCATGTCTGTTTCAGGATGAAAAGGTGAATCTCCTCTGATTGCAGCGATGGCAGTGCAGGCTGGCATACAGGTAAGAAAATGACTTATTATCATGCACATACAAGGATTTTTGGATTGTTTGTTTTTTGTTCAGAAGGGGGTAACTCCTTTTTCCTCAAAGACCCAGTCCAAAGACCTCTTCTCATACCGTGGCCCCTATCCCTGCTGTGTTTACATATCTAAAGGATAGGAGGAGCAGTCAGGTGTAAGCAAAATGGCTTGGATACAATGGCAAAGCAAAATCGTGATTCTTTTATTTATTTTTCTCCCCCCGTCAGTTTAGGAACCCCTCACAAGTCATTCAAAATCTCTAACGCTTTCCTGGTTTAGCTAGTCTATTCAGGAGGCGGACTGACACCAATCCAATTGCTTTAGTGTTTTTACTGGTCTTATCTCCAGCAACATAATCTGTTTGCTCTCAAGGCCGTCTGATATCTGAGGAGGCCAATAAGACCCTGTGGGCAGGGCCGTAACTACATATGAGGACACAGAGGTCTGGATCTCATACATTTTTTGTTGAATAAAACAAATAAAATAAACTATTTGATTTATTTTTTTGGGGGGGGGGGTACACAGTCAAGGGTCTCAACTTACTGTTGAGTTAGGATAGTGGAATACACTAAGTGCAATTATGTTACTCACTGATAGTCAGTAAAACATGTTTTGATTGGTAAATTAGTTAATTTAGCCAGCTATCTAAACTTGTAGTAATCATGGCTGAATTACCGACAGGGCACGTGCCCAGTGGCCCTGACCTCCAGGGGGCCCCTATGTATTTTGTTAGTCACTCTCACTCAGATATTATATTAACATGGCATAAGTTATGGCAAAATGTGTACAATTGCAGAAAATGGTCTGTAAAACTAAAATAGAAGTTCTGTAAAGCAAACTCATTTGTCTACTTTTTGTTAATAAAATACTTTTGCTGCAAACATCCCTCTGTAACATATTCAATTATAGTTTTTAATCACGGTGCTGGGTTAATGTTTAGCAGCTAATTGTATAGCTAATAGGCTATGTGTTTGTAGATGACTGAAGGGAATGTGATTATGGCTAGGGTTATTTTTGCTGTTTTTCATATAGCATTTGGGATTTTTTAAATGGTATAGAAATGCAGTAAATGAGCTTCATCTTTCCCCCCTGTCCAGACCTCACTAAAACTCAGACCTTGGTTAAGGCCCTGCCTGTGGGGGTTTCTACTCTAGGTCAAAGGTCAACGAGAACCATGGGAAGATTTCACAACTAAGAGGAGCATAAAGGACTAGCAGGTGTAACTCTGGCCCTGTTTGAATCCTTCCTTCCTCTCGTCCTTGACGTTATCACTGATCTGATGTAGGGCTGGGAATTGCCAGGGACCTCACGATACAATATTATCATGATACGTCGGTGCCGATACAATATGTATTACGATTCGATACTATGATTTTATTATGCTTTGATGTTCCAAACATATTGCTCACCATATGTCTGCTGCAGAGAGATAAGAGAGAGACATGAGAAAATGAGTGTTGATCAGTCAGGGAAATAAAAGTGCTGAAAACATGTTGGCTCACTATTTTAAAAAGAAGATGGAGAACAAGATATAGGATGAAAAATACTGGAGTTTTGGCGCAGGTACAGCGCAAATAAATATTATCGCGATATGTAACTGTAAACATCTTTTTCCCCCATCACTAATCTGATGTGACATTATTAGTGAAAGCAATATAGTGGATACTTAGTTTTTTTGCACTCAAATCATGTGATTCCGTTAAGGAAGGGTGAACGGATGCATTTGAGAAGTATTCAAACTCATTGGCTTGGTGTCTGTCTTGTGATCACACCAACATGCAATCGAGAGGCCTAGTATGTGTACATCTATGCGATCCACATCATCCTAAATGGCTATTTGGTGGCTTCATTAAGAACGAGTTAGGAATGTAGATTTGCTGTTTTTAAATCCCTTTCCTAACTATGTTCCATTAAGAGGGAGCTTTAAAGTCCAATGTTTAAAACTCTTACAATCTCCCTCTGTTATGTGCCAGATTTACCAGGATTAGGCGGTATTTGTTTCCAGTTAGTCTACTTGCCTGTACACAGGCTACCCCTACACCCTTATTCTGAAAACTAAACATATACTTGGGAGGAGTCTAAAGTTTTCACAGTACCCAAAACCATTTAGCAATTTTATTTGGACACAAAGGGGGTAGGTATTCTACTGCACAAGTACTACCATAAAGGATCAGTTGAATTGATGTCTAACTAGAATAAGCCTACGGTGAGGGCTACTAAAGCTTTCATTTCTGTGAAACCTGCATCCAGTCAGGTGACGCTGGAGAGGTCACCACGGGTAATCCCCAATGGTATGGTGGTAATCTCCACATGTTTATGTAACTCAAACACTCCCCTCCTCGTCGCCTTTTCTCTAATTAGCTATATTTGGTGCGGGTAAGACGGAAAACAACATATGTTGTGGACTTGCCTTGCCCAGAGCACCAGCCAGGCACCTTATCCTTAGAACAGTTATGTAAGGGAGAGGGGGTTGGGGAGGAGGAGTTGTGAGAATTTCTTCTAATTTCTGTGTTTTAATTAAATGCAACTTTTTTTGAGAACCAGACAGAATTTTAAATACTTTCTACTGAGCAGGGCCATTTACACTCAATCTCTTTCTATCTCACACCTACTTTCTCTTGTTCTCTTTCTCTCTCATACCCTCTTTCTCTCATATTTTCTTTCTCTCTCATACTCTCTTGTCAGTCTGGGATGTTTTCTGTGACATCCGATATCTCCAGCAGTGGTAACTTGACTCACCCCCGTTCTCTACCCCCACTGAAGTTTGGGAGTCACTCAAATGGGGTCGTGGAAAAACTCCCAAAGAACAAACGAGACCCAGGGAAAGTCTCAATCATGATATACCAGTGAGGGTGTGGGAGAGAGGCAGCGATAGCGGATATACTGTCAGCTGTGTGTATGATTGGAGGTTGATCTGACGTGACTGTAGGATACAAGGCTTGTTCCAGCCTCCAGGCATTCTCCTCCCCTCAGCTGATTTCCTTTCCCTCACTGCGAGTGGAATATCACCACAGACATCTAGTAGGCCGTCTCAGAGGACTTGGTTGTCTCGACAATATCCTATTTCTATTCTTCCATTTTAGAGTCATACAAAACGCTGCTCATTCTCCAAGGCAACCTTTCCTCCGTCTATTTGCACTTCAATCTTATTAGTGTAGCTGGATAGTTTTTTATTTTTTTGTCCAAATGTCGAAATTGTATACTGATATGAAAATTGATATCCTTCAATCATGTTATTCTTGCCCTGACAAAAGCACAGTCTGTGTGCCAGGGGCTGAGTTCTAGTAGCCTGTGTGAGTGAAGGATTTTGGATTTCTCCCCCTGGTCTATCCCACTGCCAACAGTGTCTAAACCCACTTCCAGTGATCCGTGCAGCTCCTTTAGTCTACGAGCATTTGGATACAATCACTACAGTGCTGAAATCCATTCTGAAAATGACACATTTCCTTTGCCAGGCTGACACCACTTGTAATATAATGGAAGGGTTGAATGACAGATGAATGTAAGCGATATGCTAGGAAGATTTAATTGTCAGCCCCCAAAACCTTTTTCTGCCCTCTTCCCATAGTAACGACACCAGCTGGTGGTAGTTTGTCACTCAATGTGTTTTTTCTATATTTTTTCTCCTCCCCCCGCAGATGTGGTTCGGGGAGAAGTTTGACACGCCTCTGCAGAGTCCACGCAGCCCTTTGACGCTGCGCCATGGGCCGGGCTTGGCCGATGTCTTCCAGTATGACCAGTGGCTGGCCGTGCGCCACGAAGCCACACTGGTACCCATGCAGGAGGACCTAGCCATCTGGCTCACCGGGATGCTGGGTAAGACCAGGAGGGTCATGGGGGAAAATAATTCAAAAAGTGTCGTTGTCTTGTTCCTGTGGCATTATTTGTACTCTGAACCTGGCAATGGAAGTTTGTTGGATGTGCAGCCTAGAATTCTTTCTTTTTTGTTAATAATTTGGCCTTAAATGTCTCGCCCTGTCACTCACCCCTCACTCCCAACAATACACACTAACACACTCATGCTAATATTTTCCTTTGTCTCTGATACACAGGAGAGGAGGTGAGAGCGGAGAGCTTCATGGCGGAGCTGAACAACGGGGTGAAGCTGTGTCGGCTAATCGGAGCTCTGCAGAGCAGGATCTCTCAGAGCGGGGCCTCGGATATGGGCAAGGTGAGCTGTGATTAGAGGAATGGCAGGGGGAACAGGATATTAAGGAAGAGTGGGGAGAGTGGTAAGGATAGGGTAGTTTGAGATGGCGGTCTGTTTCCCATCTGAAAAGAGTTGGTGCGTTTGGTTCTGAAATGTTTTGTTTTTCTGTCCATTTGAAAATATTACCTAACCAAGAATGGTCATATGTCAACTGTGATGCAATGCATGTGTGGTTAATTTGTTGTACTTTTTGAATGCCTTTCCCTGCAGTTGTTTCCCATGAAGAAGGTGGCATGTAAGTGCAATGCCTCTCCAGGGTCCTTTTTCGCCCGCGACAACACTGCCAACTTCCTGGGCTGGTGTCGCCGCATAGGCGTGGAAGAGACATACCTGTTTGAATCGGAGGGCCTAGGTACGTGTTTTAGTTGGTGGGGAGGCTGTACTGACCAGTAAGCACAGCAAGTAGGAGCTAATCACAAACGGCCATCGCTCCAGACAGTTTTGAAGTGCATATTTGGGTTATTTTTTCTCGGCAGCCTCTAGTTAGCTTAGCATTCTGGCACGAATGTCCACAGGTATCAATCAAACCAAAACCCATTCCGTCTTGTGTAATCAGTAGAGCAGAACCATGGTTGTACAGTCGAGGTAGGGTCCAACTCCATTCCATCCCACCACTCTTGTAACATTACTACATTATCCTTGGAGTTAATTACCTAGGAGTTGATTAATACATTACTATGTTGCCCTTGGTGTTGTTTGATATATTACGACATTACCCTTGGAGTTGATTAATGGCTTCTTAGCTTAATCGGTTCAAAGAAACATGGGCTGAGTTGTAAGCCTTTAATGACTGAACGGAGCAGATGCCTCCACTGCAGCCATTGTCTGGCTTTTGTTTAAGCCATCCTCCTTAATGACATAATAGGATCCACCATAGAGAGCAATTAACATAAGTTCTTTATGTGAACACCTCGTTAAAAGTAATGGGTTTGTGACACTGCTGCGATACTATACAACCATGTCGTCTCTCTACAATATGTATTTTCTCTGTCTCGCAGTTCTGCACAAGGATCCCAGGCAGGTGTGTCTGTGTCTGCTAGAGATCGGCCGCATCGTCTCCAAGTAAGTTTCCCTTGGTTGATTGATGATGTACAGTACCAGTCAAAAGTTTGGACATGCCTACAGTGATTCCATGTGTTATTTCATAGTTTTGATGTCTTCACTATTATTCTACAATGTAAAAAATAAAGAAAAACCCTTGAATGTGTAGGTGTGTCCAAACTTTTGACTGGCACTGTATGTGCTGTAGGTGTTGCACTGTGACAAAGGTAAGATAAGATCATTCTAGAACATGACCACCACATTTTGTTTTGACCTTTCACTGATCCTGTAGTTATGAAATGTGGTATGTTGCAGCTGTGTTGGGGTAGAAAGATGGACAATGCAGCAAATGTGTGGCATCTTTTTTCCTATCCTAACAGTCCCTTTAGAGCACTGAACTGATCTGTTTTTCTCCATAGGTATGGGGTGGAGCCTCCGGTACTGGTGAAACTGGAGAAGGAGATTGAGCTGGAGGAGACCCTGCTGAAGACTACAGAGCCTGCTCCTGCAGTCAAAACCTTCACTGTGTGTTGCCAGCATGGGGGCCTCTACCAGCCTGGGGTAAGTCACTCCAAGAGTTAAAACTGCTATTGTCAAATTTGTACTGACTAAATAGGGACTCGGCTCCACTTTCGTCTCATCTCTTGTTGTTCTATTAAAATAGTTAGTTGGTGACCCAGTTCATCAGATCCAAAATGGCGGCAGCAGTGGCTCTAGTTGCCTCGCTGCTCAGGGCTGTATGAGTCATTATGGTCCTTGTGATGCTCCATCCATCCGGGGTCATGTGACTCTGTAGCCTGTGGCACCAATGCAGCGCAGTCACAACATCAACAAACATCAGAACGCTTCCTGTGTCCACAGCCTAAGCTGCATGACTCTTAGCCTTTGATTAGTGTGTTTGCCAAAGCGGTCCTCTTCAACTACAGTATTCAGAGGCTGCTACTGAATGCTGTTCTATAGCCTTTCAAGTCTTTTCAACTTAAAATTGGTTCATTTGAGTTCATCGGTTCATTGGGTTTTCCTGTTAGCAACTCCGCTTTATCCTTAGGCGATGGATAATGAAACAGGGTTTCTCAATGTTTTAGAGAATTTCTTTCTCATGTTCTTACTTACTTATCCAGGACTCTATAGACCCATGTTAATTCTCCATCTCTGTGTTACAGGAGCAACATCTGACGGACGAGCCTCCGTGTAACTGCTCCCAGAGAGTATCTATTGAATACCTGTCAGAGGGCCGTTACAGACTGGGAGACAAGACCCTCTTCATCCGGGTGAGCAGCACACACTGTATAGTGACACACTGAACACTCCCAACCAAGCATTGAACACCAGTGTTGGGGTCAATTCCACTGCTAAGTGAGCATTAGACCTGTAGCTAGTGACACACCCTTTCTGTCCTCTGCCAAGAGACCAGGAAACATCTCTCCACCGTAACCTCATTCATTACCTGGCCACTAATCCAAAGGTTCAGTCTTGGTACCTGGCACACGTTTGGCTGTGTCAGCACCGTATAAATTAAATTACTACACATGACGTAATTCTATGGTCAGTACTTGTCTGGTCCTTTATACCTTCACATACTATAGACTGAATAGTCCTGTAGACTTGAGACCAACCTGCTATATAGACTACATAGTCCTGTAGACTTGAGACCAACCCTACTATATAGACTAGATGGTCCTGTAGACTTGAGATCAACCTGCTATATAGACTAGGTAGTCCTGTAGACTTGAGACCAACCTACTAGATAGTCCTGTAGACTTGAGACCAACCCTACTATATAGACTAGATGGTCCTGTAGACTTGAGATCAACCTGCTATATAGACTAGGTAGTCCTGTAGACTTGAGACCAACCTACTAGATAGTCCTGTAGACTTGAGACCAACCCTACTATATAGACTAGGTAGTCCTGTAGACTTGAGACCAACCCTACTATATAGACTAGATAGTCCTGTAGACTTGAGACCAACCCTACTATATAGACTAGATGGTCCGGTAGACTTGAGACCAACCTACTAGATAGTCCTGTAGACTTGAGACAAAGACATTTTGGGAAAGTAAGCTTAGTACCGATGTTGGGTATTTAAGGCTGATAAAATGGTGATACAACTGGAAAGTAAAAGGCCGTGCCAAGTGTAAAACCCAGCGGTGTAGGGTAAAGGAAGGAGGAAACGTCTGTCTGTTGCTCACGGTTCTACACAGCAGCAGATCACACCCTAAGCTCATTAGGGAAGCAGAGTGGATCTTGTTAGTACTGGACCTACAGGAGGGATTACATCATTATTGGCCAAGGTACAGCGTTAACACTTCCATCAAACAGCAGCTGAAAAATAGATGGTAGCTGTAGATAGTAGTTGGCAGCACTGTAGATATTAGTTGGTGGTAGTAGGAGTGAGTAGTGAGCGGTTAGTTGTGGTGGTAGTAGGAGTGAGAAGTGAGTGGTTAGGAGTGAGAAGTGAGTGGTTAGGAGTGAGAAGTGAGTGGTTAGGAGTGAGAAGTGAGTGGTTAGGAGTGAGAAGTGAGTGGTTAGGAGTGAGAAGTGAGTGGTTAGGAGTGAGAAGTGAGTGGTTAGGAGTGAGAAGTGAGTGGTTAGGAGTGAGAAGTGAGTGGTTAGGAGTGAGAAGTGAGTGGTTAGGAGTGAGAAGTGAGCGGTTAGGAGTGAGTAGTGAGCGGTTAGGAGTGAGTAGTGAGCGGTTAGGAGTGAGGAGTGAGTGGTTAGGAGTGAGGAGTGAGTAGTGAGCGGTTAGGAGTGAGTAGTGAGCGGTTAGGAGTGAGTAGTAGGAGTGAGTGGTAAGTAGTAGTAGGAGTGAGTGGTAAGTAGTAGTAGGAGTGAGTGGTGGGTAGTAGTAGGAGTGAGTGGTAAGTAGTAGTAGGAGTGAGTGGTAAGTAGTAGTAGGAGTGAGTGGTAAGTAGTAGTAGGAGTGAGTGGTTAGTAGTAGTAGGAGTGAGTGGTTAGTAGGAGTGAGTGGTAAGTAGTAGTAGTAGGAGTGAGTGGTAAGTAGTAGTGGGAGTGAGTGTAGATGCGGTTAACCCTTTAAAGAGACCAACTGCAATGTCTCACAATGTCACTCTCTCTCTCACTGTGATAGATGCTGCATGGGAAGCATGTGATGGTGCGTGTGGGGGGTGGCTGGGACACCCTAAGGGGTTTCCTGCTCAAGTATGACCCCGGCCGGGTGCTCCAGTTCACCACTCTGGAGCAGAAGATCCTGGCATACCAGAAGGGTCCACCGGGCCACGGTGGCCACGGCTCTGCAGCAGCAGCCCCTCCACCTGACATGGACCCTCTCGCTGCAGTCAACCTCATCCCCTCGTCTTCTTCCTCGTCTTCCTCTGGTTCGGCCTCCAAAGCCACCTGCACCCCCGTCTCGACCCCTACTCTGCCCAGGAAAGCAGCCGCAGCACCCAAAAAGATCCTGCAGATGCCCCTTCCCTCCCCCAAGAAGCCCACCCAGAAGCCCTTGCCAATCCCCAAGAAGGTGGCTGCTGTGTTGCCCACCCTGTCTTCGCAGCAGGGCCCAAGCCCTTCCATTCACAGTGGCAAGAGCCAGCAGACGGCGCCTCTGCTCCATTCCTCTTCTTCCTCAGCCGTGGCTCCTTCTGCCCCCAAGCTGAAGCTCAGGCCGTCCCCTCGTGGCGCCCTCTCCCAGCCTCGTAGCCCTGTGTGCCCCGAGCCCTCCCGTAAATGTCCTAAACCCTCCTCCACTCCATCCACCCACACCTCCATCACAGTGCCTCGCCCCGCCACAGCCCCATCAAGGGTCCCCTTCCAGAAAGAGGGCCGACCCCCAACCGGCGCCACTCAACGCCGCCTGTCTCAGAGACGGCCCGCCTCCCCGGCCTCGCGCCTTCGTCTGGATGCTGCCAGACGGGTCCGTCCAACCCCCCGTGTGACTGTGCCAACACCCAGGCCGGCAACAGCCCAACCCGCCAGGACACTAACCCCTACCTCCAGGACTGCCACAACAGCCCTGCCCAAATCCACCATCTCACTCCCCAAGAGCAAAGACACCACAGCCAAAAGCCAGGCCCAAACCAGGGCCATCTCCAAAGTGGTTGTGCCTCTATGTGGCGGCACCCCTGGGCCGTTACCAGGGGCCCCTAGTGGCTCTACTGCTGTTGGCAAGACCAACCAGAGAACGGTACCAACTGCCCAGAGGGCAGTACGGAGGCAAGCGCCCTCTGCCATCACCCCCTCTCTCAAACCGCAGCCCACCAAAACGGCCCCCCAAAATACCAGCCCCAACATCAAAGCCCTCCCTTCCCAAAAGAACACTGCTCTCACAAAGAAGACCCAACTCAAGAACAAAAGTGAGGACCCTTATTTTGAAATGAACGGTAGAAGGCATCAGAAGACGTGAGACGTAGTTGGGGGGCGTAGTAACGTGACGGGGAGGGACTGTACTGTCCTACTGAACATTAGTGCTTCCATCACGGTATTTGTCTGAATAAGTCCCCAACCAGGATTCTGCAGAACACCAATGTCCACACAAATATATACCCAACCGGTTACAGATGCAGCAACTGTCAAGACACGCCAGTGTGTAACTTTCAAAACGCCATTTGCACCGCTACCATCTTTACATTTGTTTCTCAGTTGGTACGATTTTCTTTGTTACTTACCTTGTCATTTTATTGTCCTGTTGTCGAAAGCTCATGCTTCAATAGCATTTGACAATAAGTATGTTTTTATACTGTCTTTGAATGGGTTGAGAAGTGAGTGATACTGATTTTATCTGAGGTCAGCTCAATTCAGTCTTAAGCCTAACACAGAAACACTCAATGGAAGCGTTGTAAACCAACATCCCATCAACAGCCTTTTGTTTCTTATCCTTTTTCCATCATTTTGAGTGTTTTTGAAAGCTTTCTAATGTCTATTCGTATGTCTTGAGGTTCCCTAGAGGGCTCTATCTTTGTCCATCTGATCTGATACATATTTTTCTCTGCATATAAAAGTTATACTTTTTAAACATTGGCATTTTCTTTTCAGAAAGGGTCATTTCTGTGCAGAGCTAACTAAGGCAGCACACTTTGAAAATGTTAATTATTCATTACAAAGCAGGTTATTGTAACCAAATGTTTGACAGGAAGTATAACTGGACTGAATGTTTGTGCTCAGTGTGGATAAGCTTTTCATTGATGGAGGTTTGATTGAATATAGACGTTTGTTTCTCTTTGTCACAGACTGGAGGATGATGGGGTGTTTTCCATTTTAGAGGTAAAATTAAGCACTGTTGTAATGTTTCTCGTGTGCCTTTAGAAATGACTGTTGCTGAGTGGCGTTAGAATGTACTAGAAACTAGGGTTTTAATATTTTTTACAAATGAGAATTGCACAAAGTACAAGCGCTCGGACTGAGTTTTTTTTAATTTTTTATTACATGGTCAAATCTCAAATGAGTTACTACTGATAATATGCCTGTTACACATCCTTTGAACACATCGAGGCGATGGCAACTAAAGGACAAGCAAAGCCATTAATCATTTTCCAGAGGGGGAAGTTATCGTGAGGTAGATTTTTATTTGTTTTGTCATCTGAGTCTTTTCATTGATCATATTTTTACTTTTCTATGTGGTCTTCATGTCTAAGTTACTTTGTCTGTTTTCTTGGTCAGCACTTTATGAAAACCTCTTGGTGTGTTTGTCACTTTGAATGTTGATTCTGTTGATTTGTGTTGTCTGATCTACCTTTGTTACATTGTCCAATAAAAGGCCAAACGTTGGCAGACTTCCAGCAAAACATGTCTGTGCTTCATAATTGACAGTAACATTTGAAGTCAGTGGAAATGGTATTGATATTGACTTCCAGGAACTAAGCATACTCATACCCTTTTCACACTCTTGTGCTAACCCCAACCGTACGGAGCTGGCTTTCACATGGTCCTTTCCAGCACAGTTTTAGCAACTACAATGGATGTGTAACCAGGCTGGCACAGTAGAGCTTGGCTTGGCCTAGAATAATCCTAGGGTTTGGCTCAGTAGTGTGAAAAAAGGTATGCGTAGATGTACAGATATGTGCAGTATAAAGTACTAGAAGGTCTTTGAAAGTTGAGATCTGTGCCGTCAGAGTAGAGCCGTATACTTAGTTCAATAGGGATTCATATAATTTCCACAATAGTCCTTGGTTACCACTTCATTTACTTGATCAGCTCAGTGATGACTGCTTTGAGGAACATTTTTACTTAATGTGATGGTTGGTTGTCTCAGCTGGGGACCTTAAAGCAGCAATCAGCAGTTGAAACGATAACAAATCGTCCTCCCCGTTTTGGTAAAAAGCTGACTACTGGGGCTGGAGAAATGTAACCACTGAAATTCATAGAGCTATGGTTGCAAGGAGTGACCTTCCATAATATACAAAACATGGTTAAAAGTAGCATTTGAGGCTATATGGTGTTTATACTTTGTTTACAAACAAAGTAAAAACAAGCTTGTATTTTGGATTCTGATGGGGTATGACAGTTGAACTAAGCTCATGAGGCATTTACACTGAGTGTACAAAACATTAGAAACGCCTTCCTGATATTGAGTTTCACCCCCCTTTGCCCTCAGAACAGCCTCAATTTGTCGGGTCATGGATTCGACAAGGTGTCAAGTGTTCCACAGGGATGTTGACTCCAATGCTTCCCACAGTTGTGTGAAGTTGGCTGGATGTCCTTTGGATGGTGAACCATTCTTGATACACAGGAAACTCATAAACATGAAAAACCCAGCAGCGTTGCAGTAGACACTCAAACCGGTGCGCCTGGCACCTACTACCATACCCCGTTCAAAGACACTTAAATATTTTGTCTTGCCCTTTCACCCTCTGAATGGCAAACATACACAATCCATGTCTCAATTATCTCAAGGGTTAAACATCCTTAAAGTGTTGTCAATAAGGGATCATAGATTTCACCTGGTCAGTCTGTCATGGAAAGAGCAGGTCTACCAAATCCATTAATTTTAATATGTTGATTACTTCTCCTTGCCATTATCATTCACCTGATAAGACAAGATGTGTTGCTAACATGGGGTGGGGGGGGGGGGGGTCGCTGGGCATGAAAAGGTTAAAGATCCCTGCTCTAGATGTCTCTGTGTACAATGTGTTATGTCACTATATTTATTCCCAGTAATTATATCTAATAAAACTTGTTTTTAAATATAATTTGTTGAGGGAGACTGTTGCGTTACAGCCTGAATTTAAAATTGATTAAATATAGATATTTTGTAACTGGCCTACAAACAATACCCCATGATGTCAAAGTGGAATTATGTTTTAACTGAAGACCTGAAATGTCTTGAGTCAATAAGTATTCAACCTCTTTGTTATGGCAAGCTTAAATAGGTTCAGGAGTAAAAATGTGCTTAAAAAGTCACAATAAGTTGCATGGACTCTGTGTACAATAATAGTGTTTAACATGATATTTGAATGACTACCTCATCTCTGTACTCCATGGCTGTGATAGGAGGAAACTGAGGATGGATCAACAATATTATAGTTACTCCACAATTTTTATTTTATTTATTTAACCTTTATTTAACTAGGCAAGTCAGATAAGAATAAACTCTTACTTACAATGACGGCCTACCAAAGGCTTCCTGCGGGGACGGGGGCCTGGGATTAAAATAAATAAATAAATACAACATAAATCTAGGACAAAATACACATCACAACAAGAGAGACAACACAACACTACATAAAGAGAGACCTAAGACAACAACATAGCAAGGCAGCAACACATGACAACACAGCATGGTAGCAAAACAACATAACAACAACATTGTAGCAACACAACATGGTAGCAGCACAAAACATGGTACAAACATTATTGGGCACAGTCAACAGCACAAAGGTCAAGAAGGTAGAGACAACAGTACATCACACAAAGCAGCCACAACTGTCAGTAAGAGTGTCTATGATTGAGTCTTTGAATGAAGAGATTGAGATAAAACTGTCCAGTTTGTGTGTTTGTTGCAGCTCGTTCCAGTCGCTAGCTGCAGCGAACTGAAAAGAGGAGCGACCCAGGGATGTGTGTGCTTTGGGGACCATTAACAGAATGTGACTGGCAGAATGGGTGTTGTATGTGGAGGATGAGGGCTGCAGTAGATATCTCAGCTAGGGGGGAGTAAGGCCTAAGAGGGTTTAATAAATAAGCATCAACCAGTGGATCTTGCAATGGGTATACAGAGATGACCAGTTTACAGAGGAGTATAGAGTGCAGTGATGTGTACTATAAGGAGCATTGGCGGCAAATCTGATGGCCGAATGGTAAAGAACGTCTTGCCGCTCGAGAGCACCGTTACCTGCCGATCTATAAATTATGTCCCCGTAATCTAACATGGGTAGGATGGTCATCTGAATCAGGGTTAGTTTGGCAGCTGGGGTGAAAGAGGAGCGATTATTATAGAGGAAACCAAGTCTAGATTTAACTTTAGCCTGCAGCTTTGATATGTGCTGAGAGAAGGACAGTGCACCGCCTAGCCATACTCCCAAGTACTTGTATGAGGTGACTACCTCAAGCTCGAAACGCTCAGAGGTAGTAATAACACCTGTGGGAAGAGGGGCATTCTTCTTACCAAACCACATGACCTTTGTTTTGGAGGTGTTCAGAACAGGGTTAATGGTAGAGAAAGCTTGTTGGACACTAAGAAAGCTTTGTTGTAGAGCGTTTAACATAAAATCCAGGGAGGGGCCAGCTGAGTATAAGACTGTATCATCTGCATATAAATGGATGAGAGAGCTTCCTACTGCCTGAGCTATGTTGTTGATGTAAATTGAGAAGAGCGTGGGGCCTAGGATTGAGCCTTGGGGTACTCCCTTGGTGACAGGCAGTGGCTGAGACAGCAGATTTTCTGACTTTATACACTGCACTCTTTGAGAGAGGTAGTTAGCAAACCAGGCCAAAGACCACTTAAAGACACCAATACTCCTTAGCCGGCCCACAAGAATGAAATGGTCTACCGTATCAAAAGCTTTGGCCAAGTCAATAAAAATAGAAGCACAATATTGCTTAGAATCAAGGGCAATGGTGACATCATTGAAAACCTTTAAGGTTGCAGTGACACATCCATAACCTGAGCGGAAACCAGAGAATACCCGAGAGAATACTATAGACATCAAGAAAGCCAGTTAATTGGTTATTGACAAGTTTTTCCAACACTTTTGATAAACAGGGCAAAATAGAAATAGGCCTATAACATTTAGGATCAGCTTGATCTCCCCCTTTAAATAAAGGACGAACTGTGGCTGCCTTCCAAGCAATGGGAACCTCCCCAGAAAGGAGAGACAGGTTAAAAAGGTTGGAGATAGGCTTGGCAATGATAGGGGCAGCAACCCTAAAGAAGAAAGGGTCTAAACCATCTGACCCAGATGTTTTTTTGGGGTCAAGTTTAAGGAGCTCCTTTAGCACCTCAGACTTAGTGACTGCCTGCAGGGAGAAACTTTGTAGTGGGGCAGAGGAAAAAGAGGGAGAAGCATCGGGGATAGTCGCATTAGAAGGGGTGGGAGATGAGGAAATGTTGGACAGGCAAAGAGGCATGACTGAGTCAAATAGGAATCATGACTTAATGAAGTGGTGATTAAAGAGCTCAGCCATGTGCTTCTTGTCAGTAACAACCACATCATCAACATTAAGAGACATGGGCAGCTGTGAGGAGGAGGGTTTATTCTCCAGGTCTTTAACCGTTTTCCAGAACTTTTTGGGGTTAGACCCAGAGAGAGAGAACTGCTCCTTAAAGTAACTAACTTTGGCCTTCCGGATAGCCTGAGTGCACTTATTTCTCATTTGCCTGAATGAGAAATAAGTCAGCTTGAGTATGCATGTGCCGAGTCTTTCGCCAAATGCAATTCTTGAGGTGGAGTAACTCTACAAGATCACGGTCGAACCAGGGGCTGAACCTGTTTTTAATTCTCATTTTCTTTATGGGGGCGTGTTTGTTAACAATACCACTGAAAATATCAAAAAAGAAGGTCCAAGCGTCTTTGACAGAGGGGAGATCAAGCTGATTCTATACCATTTTACAGAGGCCAGTTCATGAAGGAAGGCTTGCTCATTAAAGTTTTTTAGCAAGCGTCTATGACAAATCAGGACAGGTCGTTTCACTGAGCAGCCATTACGAACACAGGCTATAAAACAGTGATCACTAAGGTCATTACCGAAAACACGAGACTGATACCTATAAGGATTATTTGTGAGGACAACATTGAGGAGAGTAGCCTTTACTGGGTGTTTGGAGTCATACCTTGTGAGATTGGTGAAAATCTGAGAAAGATTTAGGGAGTCCCATTGCTTTAGGACTTGGTCAGGTGGATTAAGCATGTCCCAGTTTAGGTCACCTAGCAGGACAAATTCAGACTTAGTGTAAGGGGCCAGGAGAGAGCTTAGGGCAGGTAGGGTACAGGCCGGTGCTGATGGAGGACGATAGCACCCAGCAACAGTCAACAAAGAGCTAAACTTAGCAAAATTAGAAACGTCCCTTTTTCAGGACCCTGTCTTTCAAAGATAATTTGTAAAAATCCAAATAACTTCACAGATCCTCATTGTAAAGGGTTTAAACACTGTTTCCCATGCTTGTTCAATGAACCATAAACAATTAATGAACATGCACCTGTGGAATGGTCGCTTAGACACTAACAGCTTACAGACGGTAGACAAATAAGGTCACAGTTATGAAAACGTAGGACACTAAAGAGGCCTTTCTACTGACTCTGAAAAACACCAAAAGAAAGATTCCCAGGGTCCCTGCTCATCTGCGTGAACGTGCCTTTGGCATGCTGCAAGGAGGCATGAGGACTGCAGATGTGGCCAGGGCAATAAATTGCAATGTCTGTACTGTGAGACGCCTAAGACAACGCTACAGGGAGACAGGATGGACAGCTGATCGTCCTTGCAGTGGCAGACCACATGTAACAACACCTGCACAGGATCGGTACATCCGAACATCACACCTGCGGGACAGGTACAGGATGGCAACAACTGCCAAAGTTACACCAGGAACGCACAATCCCTCCAGCAGTGCTCAGACTGTCCGCAATAAGCTGAGAGAGGCTGGACTGAGGGCTTGTAGGCCTGTTGTAAGGCAGGTCCTCACCAGACATCACCGGCAACAACATCGCCTATGGGCACAAACCCACCATCGCTGGACCAGACAGGACTGGCAAAAATTGCTCTTCACTGACAAGTCGGGTTTTTGTCTCACCAGGGGTGATGGTCGGATTCGCGTTTATCGTCAAAGGAATGAGCGTTACACCGAGGCCTGTACTCTGGATCGATTTGGACGTGGAGGGTCGTTCATGGTCTGGGGCGGTGTGTCACAGCATCATCGGACTGAGTTTGTTGTCATTGCAGGCAATCTCAACGCTGTGCGTTACAGCGAAGACATCCTCCTCCCTGATGTGGTACCCTTCCTGCAGGCTCATCCTGACATGACCGTCTAGCATGACAATGCCACCAGCCATACTGCTCATTCTGTGCGTGATTTCCTGCAAGACAGGAATGTCAGTGTTCTGCCATGGCCAGCGAAGAGCCTGGATCTCAATCACATTGAGCACGTCTGGGACCTGTTGGATCGGAGGATGAGGGTTAGGGCCATTCCCCCCAGAAATGTCCGGGAACTTGCAGGTGCCTTGGTGGAAGAGTGGGGTAAAATCTCACAGCAAGATCTGGCAAATCTGGTGCAGTCCATGAGGAGGAGAAGCACTGCAGTACTTAATGCAGCTGGTGGCCACAACAGATACTGACTGTTACTTCTGATTTTGACCCCCCCTTTGTTCAGGGACACATTATTCAATTTCTGTTAGTCACATGTCTGTGGAACTTGTTCAGTTTATGTCTAAGTTGTTGAATCCTGTTATGTTCATACAAATATTTACACAGTATGTTGAAAATAAATGCAGTTGACAGTGAGAGGACGTTTCTTTTTTTGCTGAGTTTATTTGAAAGTTTAATGCTTAAAACCAGCAAATCAAATTGTTTGGGGACAGACTTGATGGAGACAACCGAGCACTGAAGGTGATCCTTGGTAAAGATTGCCACTCCCCCACCTTTTGAAGATCTGTCTTGCCGAAAAAGGTTAGAACCAGAAAGGTTAACACCAGTATTCAAAACACTCTTTCTTAACCACGTCTCAGTGATGACCAACACATTTGGATTGGAGCTGTGAACTCACACTTTCAATTGATCCATTTTAGGTAATAAGCTTTTAGTGTTAACGTGCAGAAAACCCAGGCTTTTACGAGAGCAGAAATCAGTGAAGCAGATATCAGAGCACAAGTCAGAATTGGGTTAGCAACTATAGATGGGCCAGGGTGTACATACGCATTTCCAGATATCATCAACAGTAATACAATCAAGGCACGGCACAGTACAGGGAGAGATCTGCAGTGCTGATTTATGACATCTGAATGTGCATCAGATGGCAACAAGATCATATTGTACAGCAATTTCATCAGGTAACATGAATACAAAGCCGGCGAGAGGTGGTTAGAATAGGATGGGAGGCCAAAAGTCTGTGTAACCAGTAGAGAGTCAGAGTCCCGAGTGTGGGAACAAACATAGTCTGTCCCACGGTTGGGTAAAGAAAGTTTGTAGTCAACAAAGTATGCAGGAGTCATGAGGCAAATAGCAAAATGCACAAGAAAAAAAAGTAATATTTAAAGACTTGGGGCTAGCCATTGTAAGTTCATGTCAGTCGCCCCAACAGTGCGTGTGTGCTGGAGGCGAGCGAAAGCTCGGGAGAGACGGGTGAGTGTGATGGAGGTACCTGTACCAGACAGGGGGAGACAGGCCAGGGCAGACGGTGAACAGATCGCCAGGTGGAATCCAAGCAGCAGTGCAGCAGGCAATGGGAGTAGGTGTCACACCCACTTGGAAGAAGCTTTCTTGTAGAAAATGCCAGTGAATGGTCTTTGGACAGCAAGACGGGGCTTCAGAGGACGCTTCAAGGACTCCTGACACTTGTTGGGCCCAAAGGCCTTTTACTTCACACCTTAGTGCTAATTGAATTTGTATCTAGCTCAGTTCCAGGTTGGAATGGTGTCCTCAAGTCTCTGCTGTTTGTTGGCTAGAGCATCCTCCCAATACTAAATGATAGAGTGAAAAGAAGGAAACCTGTACAAAATAAAAATATTCAATATCCCTTTGAGCATGGTGAAGTTATAAATTACACTTTGGATGGTGTATCAACACACCCAGTCACGACAAAGATACAGGCCTTCCTTACTCACTTGTCAGAGAGGAAGGAAACCACTCAGGGATTTTACCATGAGGCCAATGGTGACTTTAAAACAGTTACAGTTTAATGTCTGTGATAGGAAAACTCTGAGGATGGATCAACAACATTGTAGTTACTCCACAAAACTAACTTAAATTACAGTGAAAAGAAGGTAGCCTGTACAGAATAAAAATATTCCAAAACATGCATCCTCTTTGCAGTAAGGCACTAAAGTAATACTGCAAGAAATGTGGCAAAGCAATTACATTTTTGTCCTGAATACAAAGTGTTACACATTACTGAGTACCACTATTCATATTTTCAAGCATAATGGTGGCTGCATCACGTTATGGGTTCGCTTGGAATCCTTACGGATAGGGGAGTTTTCAGGATTAAAAACTAATGGAGCTAAGCACAAGCAAAATCCTAGAGGAAAACCTGGTTCAGTCTGCTTTCCACGAGAGACTGGGAGATGAATGCACCTTTCAGCAGGACAATCACCTAGAACACAAGGCCCAATCTAAACTGGAGTTGCTTTCCAAGAAGACGGGGAATGGTCCTGAGTGGCTGAGATACAGTTTTGAGTTAAATCTACTTGAAAATCTATGGCTTGACCGGAAAATGTTTGTCTAGCAATGATCAACAACCAATTTGACAGAGCTTGAAGAATTTTGAAAATAACAGTGGGCAAATGTTTCACAATCCAGTTGTGGAAAGCTCTTAGAGACTTACCCAGAAAGACTTATAGGTGTAATCGCTGCCAAACATGCTTCTACAAGGGGGGACTCAGAGGTGTAAATACTTATGTAAATTAGATCTATCTGAATTTCATTTTCAACAAATTTGCTACAATTTCTGAAAACATGTTTTCCAGTTAATGGGGTATTGTGTGTAGATGGGTGAGAAAAATGATATATTTAATCCATTTTGAATTCAGGATTTAACACAACAACGTGGAATAAGTAAAGGGGTATGAACACTTTCTGAAGGCACTGTATGTGATGGAAAGAGCAGATGTTCCTAATGTTTTGAACACTCAGTGTATAAATTATATTCTTCAGGAATCAATAGGTACATATCATTAATAGTCCAAAAATTGATGTAGCAATTACATATTTTCTATGGCTGTAGAAGATGACCCCTTTAAGATGAGTGCACTAACTGTAAATCGCAAATGAGATTGTCTGCTAAACTAATCAAATGTTATGTAAATGTAATACCCAGTGCCATTTCTAAAAAGGGATGAGATTCAATCCATCCACATTTGCTAGGGTATGCATGTCCTAATGAATATGACCGTGATAACCATATAATACTCTTGCAAACTTCCATAGCGTAAAACAACAGACTGTCTGAATCAACCCAACTGAAACAAATTTACAGGGCAATCAATGCCAAAATGCCTGTGCCCCAACTCCAGCTTTTAAACTCCCAATTGTAAGGTTCTATATGCGTTACACTCAGGCCTCCTGGTGGCTTGAATTGGAGGTGAAACAGGACAAAAATTGTGACAGAAAAATGTAAAACACAAATTCATATTTATCATACTCCAAAAATTCAAACATATTGTACAAAATATTATTTTACATAAATAATATTACTTATTTTCCCCATAAACTGTAGCTGGGTCACATTTGACCCAAATATTCTCATCGGTCATTTTCCACTAAATTTCCTCTTGGCTCACTGAAGTTAGGATATGTACTTACAGTGCCTTCAGAAAGTATTCATACCCCTTGACTTATTCCACATTTTATTGTTTTACAGCCTGAATAAAAAAATGATTGTCTTGAAAACATGTTTGTAGAATTTTTTTTCACATTTATTGAAAATGAAATGCCAAAATATGTAATTTACACAAGTATTCACACCCCTGAGTCAATACTTTGTAGAAGCACCTTTGGCAGCGATTACAACTGTGAGTCTTTCTGGGTAAGTCTCTTAGAGCTTTCCACACCTGAATTGTGCAACATTTACCCATTATTCTTGAAAAAATTCTTCAAACTCTGTCAAATTGGTTGTTGATCATTGCTAGATATTGAAACAAACATTTTCAGGTCTTGCCATAGATTTTCAAGTAGATTTAAGGCCACTCAGTATCAGTCAGTCTTCTTGGTAAGCAATTCCAGTGTAGATTTGGCCTTGTGTTTTATGTTATTGTCCCTCTGAAAGGTGAATTCATCTCCCAGTGTCTAATGGAAAGCAGACTGAACCAGGTTTTCTTCTAGGGTTTTGCCTGTGCTTAGCGCCATTCCGTTTCTTTTTTATCCTGAAAAACTCCCCAGTCCTTAACAATTACAAACATACCCATAACAAGATGCAGCCACCACTATGCTTGACAATATGAAGAGCGGTACTCAGTAATGTTTTGTATTGGATTTTCTCCAAACATAACACTTTCTATTCAGGACAAAAAATGTAATTGCTTTGCCACGTTTTTTTTGCAGTATTACTTTAGTGCCTTGTTGCAAACAGGGTACATGTTTTGGAATATTTTTATTCTGTACAGGCTTCCTTCTTTTCACTGTCATTTAGGTTAGTATTGTGGAGTAACTACAATGTTGTTGATCCATCCTCAGAGTTCTCCTATCACAGCCATTAAACTGTAACTGTTTTAAAGTCATCATTGGCCTCATGGAAAAATTCCTGAGCAGTTTCCTTCCTCTCCGGCAACTGAGTTAGGAAGGCCTGTATCTTTGTAGTGACTGGGTGTATTGATAAACCATTCAAAGTGTAATTTTTAACTTCACCATGCTCAAAGGGATATTTAATGTCTGCTTTTTATTTTTACCCATCTACCAATAGGTGCCCTTCTTTGCGAGGCATTGGAAAACCTCCCTGGTCTTTATGGTTGAATCTGTGTTTGAAATTCACTGCACGATTGAGTGACCTTACACATATTTGGATGTGTTGGGTTCAGGGATGAGGTAGTCATTCAAAAATCATGTTAAACACTATTATTGCACACAGAATGAGTCCATGCAACTTATTATGTAACTTGTTAAGCAAATTTTTACTCCTGAACTTATTTAGGCTTGCCATAAAAAAGGGGTTAAATACTTATTGACTCAAGACATTTCAGCTTTTCATTTGTAATTCATTTGTTTAAAAAAAATATATACACTCCCGTTCAAAAGTTTGGGGTCAATTAGAAATGTCCTTGTTTTTGAAAGATAATTTAAAAAATTGTCCATTAAAATAACATCAAATTGATCAGAAATACAGTGTTGACATTGTTAATGTTGTAAATGACTATTATAGCTGGAAACGGCAGATTTTTTATGGAATATCTACATAGGCGTACAGAGGCCCGTTATCAGCAACCATCACTCCTGTGTTCCAATGGCACGTTGTGTTAGCTAATCCAAGTTTATCATTTTAAAAGGCTAATTGATCATTAGAAAACCTTTTTGCAATTATGTTAGCACAGCTGAAAACAGTTGAGCTGATTAAAGAAGCAATAAAACTGGCTTTCTTTAGACTAGTTGAGTATCTGGAGCATCAGCATTTGTGGGTTCGATTACAGGCTCAAAATGTCCAGAAACAAAGAACTTTCTTCTGAAACTCATCAGTCTATTCTTGTTCTGAGAAATGAAGGCTATTCCATGCGAGAAATTGCCAAGAAACTGAAGATCTCGTACATCGATGTGTACTACTCCCTTCACAGAACAGCTTTAACTGGCTCTAACCAGAATAGAAAGAGGAGTGGGAGGCCCCGGTGCACAACTGAGCAAGAGGACAAGTACATTAGAATGTCTAGTTTGAGAAACAGAAGCCTCACAAGTCCTCAACTGGCAGCTTCATTAAATAGTACCCGCAAAACACCAGTCTAAACGTCAACAGTGAAGAGAAGACTCTGGGATGCTGGCCTTCTAGACAGAGTTGCAAAGAAAAAGCCATATCTCAGACTGGCGAGGGGAAGATTGGGAAAAAATGTTATGGACAGATGAATCTAAGTTTGAGGTGTTCGGATCACAAAGAAGAACATTCTTGAGACGCAGAAAAAATGAAAAGATGCTGGAGGAGTGCTTAATGCCATCTGTCAAGCATGGTGGAGGCAATGCGATGGTCTGGGGGTGCTTTGGTGGTGGTAAAGTGGGAGGTTTGTACAGGGTAAAAGGGATCTTGAAGAAGGAAGGCTATCACTCCATTTTGCAACGCCATGCCATACCCTGTGGACGGCGCTTAATTGGAGCCAATTTCCTCCTACAACAGGACAATGACCCAAAGCACAGCTCCAAACTATGCAAGAACTATTTAGGGAAGAAGCAGTCAGCTGGTGTTCTGTCTATAATGGAGTGGCCAGCACTGTCATGTTTTGTCATTGATTATCATGTCTTGTCCCTGTGCTTCCCTTCTATTCGTTTCCCTCTGCTGGTCTTATTAGGTTCTTTCCCTCTTTCTATCCCTCTCTCTCCCCCTCCCTCTCTCCCTCTCTCCCTCTCTCGCTCTCTCTCTCTATCGTTCCGTTCCTGCTCCCAGCTGTTCCTCATTCTCCTAACTACCTCATTTACTCTTTCACACCTGTCCCCTATTTTGCCCTCTGATTAGAGTCCCTATTTCTCCCTCTGTTTTCCGCTTCTGTCCTTGTCGGATCCTTGTTGGATGTTTGCTGTTCTGTGTCCTTGTTCCGCCCTGTCGTGTTTTTGCCTTCTTCAGATGCTGCGTGTGAGCAGGTGTCTATGTCAGCTACGGCCTGTGCCTTCCCGAAGCGACCTGCAGTCTGTGGCCGCGTCTCCAGTCGTTCCTCTCTACTGACGAGAGGATTTCAGTTTTCCTGTTTTGGATTTACCTAAGATAATATCCAGGAGTATCGGTTTTTGTTTAAGACTGGAATAAAGACTCTGTTTCTATTAAGTCGCTTTTGGGTCCTCATTCAGCAGCATAACAGAAGGATCCGACCAAGAATGGACCCAGCGACTACGGATTCTCGCAACACTGCCGTCGAGTTCCAGGGAGCAATGCTCGGCAGACACGAGCAGGAATTGTCTGCTGCTCGTCATGCCGTTGAGACCCTGGCCGCTCAGGTCTCCGACCTCTCAGGACAGTTTCAGAGTCTTCGTCTCGTGCCACCAGCTACTTCCTGGTCTTCCGAGTCTCCGGAACCTAGGGTTAATAACCCACCATGTTACTCTGGGCAGCCCACTGAGTGTCGCTCCTTTCTCACCCAGTGTGATATTGTGTTCTCTCTCCAGCCCAACACATACTCTAGAGAGAGAGCTCGGATCGCTTACGTCATATCACTCCTTACTGGTCGGGCTCGGGAGTGGGGCACAGCTATCTGGGAGGCAAGGGCTGAGTGTTCTAACGATTATCAGAACTTTAAAGAGGAGATGATACGGGTTTTTGATCGTTCAGTTTTTGGGAAGGAGGCTTCCAGGGCCCTGGCTTCCCTATGTCAAGGTGATCGATCCATAACGGATTACTCTATAGAGTTTCGCACTCTTGCTGCCTCCAGTGACTGGAACGAGCCGGCGTTGCTCGCTCGTTTTCTGGAGGGACTCCACGCTGAGGTTAAGGATGAGATTCTCTCCCGGGAGGTTCCTTCCAGCGTGGACTCTTTGATTGCACTCGCCATCCGCATAGAACGACGGGTAGATCTTCGTCACCGAGCTCGTGGAAGAGAGCTCGCGTTAACGGTGTTCCCCCTCTCCGCATCTCAACCATCTCCTCCCACCGGCTCAGAGACTGAGCCCATGCAGCTGGGAGGTATTCGCATCTCGACTAAGGAGAGGGAACGGAGAATCACCAACCGCCTTTGCCTCTATTGCGGTTCTGCTGGACATTTTGTCATGTCATGTCCAGTAAAAGCCAGAGCTCATCAGTAAGCGGAGGGCTACTGGTGAGCGCTACTACTCAGGTCTCTCCATCAAGATCCTGTACTACCTTGTCGGTCCATCTACGCTGGACCGGTTCGGCTGCTTCCTGCAGTGCCTTGATAGACTCTGGGGCTGAGGGTTGTTTTATGGACGAAGCATGGGCTCGGAAACACGACATTCCTCTCAGACAGTTAGGGAAGCCCACGCCCATGTTCGCCTTAGATGGTAGTCTTCTCCCCAGTATCAGATGTGAGACACTACCTTTAACCCTCACAGTATCTGGTAACCACAGTGAGACCATTTCCTTTTTGATTTTTCGTTCACCTTTTACACCTGTTGTTTTGGGTCATCCCTGGCTAGTATGTCATAATCCTTCTATTAATTGGTCTAGTAATTCTATCCTATCCTGGAACGTTTCTTGTCATGTGAAGTGTTTAATGTCTGCTATCCCTCCTGTTTCTTCTGTCCCCTCTTCTCAGGAGGAACCTGGTGATTTGACAGGAGTGCCGGAGGAATATCATGATCTGCGCACGGTCTTCAGTCGGTCCAGAGCCAACTCTCTTCCTCCTCACCGGTCGTATGATTGTTGTATTGATCTCCTTCCGGGGACCACTCCCCCTCGGGGTAGACTATACTCTCTGTCGGCTCCCGAACGTAAGGCTCTCGAGGATTATCTGTCTGTTTCTCTCGACGCCGGTACCGTGGTGCCTTCTTCCTCTCCCGCCGGAGCGGGGTTTTTTTTTGTTAAGAAGAAGGACGGTACTCTGCGCCCCTGCGTGGATTATCGAGGGCTGAATGACATAACGGTTAAGAATCGTTATCCGCTTCCCCTTATGTCGTCAGCCTTCGAGATTCTGCAGGGAGCCAGGTTCTTTACTAAGTTGGACCTTCGTAACGCTTACCATCTCGCGCGCATCAGAGAGGGGGACGAGTGGAAAACGGCGTTTAACACTCCGTTAGGGCATTTTGAATACCGGGTTCTGCCGTTCGGTCTCGCTAATGCTCCAGCTGTCTTTCAGGCATTAGTTAATGATGTACTGAGAGACATGCTGAACATCTTTGTTTTCGTTTACCTTGACGATATCCTGATTTTTTCACCGTCACTCGAGATTCATGTTCAGCACGTTCGACGTGTACTCCAGCGCCTTTTAGAGAATTGTCTCTACGTGAAGGCTGAGAAGTGCGCCTTTCATGTCTCCTCTGTCACATTTCTCGGTTCTGTTATTTCCGCTGAGGGCATTCAGATGGATCCCGCTAAGGTCCAGGCTGTCAGCGATTGGCCCGTTCCTAAGTCACGTGTCGAGTTGCAGCGCTTTCTCGGTTTCGCTAATTTCTATCGGCGTTTCATTCGTAATTTCGGTCAAGTGGCTGCCCCTCTCACAGCTCTGACTTCTGTCAAGACGTGCTTTAAGTGGTCCGGTTCCGCCCAGGGAGCTTTTGATCTCCTCAAGAAGCGTTTTACATCCGCTCCTATCCTTGTTACTCCTGACGTCACTAAACAATTCATTGTCGAGGTTGACGCTTCAGAGGTGGGCGTGGGAGCCATTCTGTCCCAGCGCTTCCATTCTGACGATAAGGTCCATCCTTGCGCTTATTTTTCTCATCGCCTGTCGCCATCGGAACGCAACTATGATGTGGGTAACCGCGAACTGCTCGCCATCCGCTTAGCCATAGGCGAATGGCGACAGTGGTTGGAGGGGGCGACCGTTCCTTTTGTCGTTTGGACTGACCATAAGAACCTTGAGTACATCCGTTCTGCCAAACGACTTAATGCACGTCAAGCTCGTTGGGCGTTGTTTTTCGCTCGTTTCGAGTTCGTGATTTCTTATCGCCCGGGAAATAAGAACACCAAGCCTGATGCCTTATCCCGTCTCTTTAGTTCTTCGGTGGCTTCTACCGACCCCGAGGGGATTCTCCCTGAAGGGCGTGTTGTCGGGTTGACTGTCTGGGGAATTGAGAGACAGGTAAAGCAAGCACTCACTCACACTGCGTCGCCGCGCGCTTGTCCTAGTAACCTTCTGTTCGTTCCTGTCTCTACTCGTCTGGCTGTTCTTCAGTGGGCTCACTCTGCCAAGTTAGCTGGCCATCCCGGCGTTCGGGGTACGCTTGCTTCTATTCGCCAGCGGTTTTGGTGGCCTACTCAGGAGCGTGACACGCGCCGTTTCGTGGCTGCTTGTTCGGACTGCGCGCAGACTAAGTCAGGTAACTCTCCTCCTGCCGGTCGTCTCAGACCGCTTCCCATTCCTTCTCGACCATGGTCTCACATCGCCTTAGACTTTATTACCGGTCTGCCTTCGTCTGCGGGGAAGACTGTGATTCTTACGGTTGTCGATAGGTTCTCTAAGGCGGCACATTTCATTCCCCTTGCTAAGCTTCCTTCCGCTAAGGAGACGGCACAAATCATCATTGAGAATGTGTTCAGAATTCATGGCCTCCCGTTAGACGCCGTTTCAGACAGAGGCCCGCAATTCACGTCACAGTTTTGGAGGGAGTTCTGTCGTTTGATTGGTGCTTCCGTCAGTCTCTCTTCCGGGTTTCATCCCCAGTCTAACGGTCAAGCAGAAAGGGCCAATCAGTCGATTGGTCGCATATTACGCAGCCTTTCTTTTCGAAACCCTGCGTCTTGGGCAGAACAGCTCCCCTGGGCAGAATACGCTCACAACTCGCTTCCTTCGTCTGCTACCGGGTTATCTCCGTTTCAGAGTAGTCTTGGGTACCAGCCTCCTCTGTTCTCGTCCCAGCTCGCCGAGTCCAGCGTTCCCTCCGCTCAGGCTTTTGTCCAACGTTGTGAGCGCACCTGGAGGAGGGTCAGGTCTGCACTTTGCCGTTACAGGGCGCAGACTGTGAGAGCCGCCAATAAACGTAGGATTAAGAGTCCTAGGTATTGTCGCGGTCAGAGAGTGTGGCTTTCCACTCGTAACCTTCCCCTTACGACAGCTTCTCGCAAGTTGACTCCGCGGTTCATTGGTCCGTTCCGTGTCTCTCAGGTCGTCAATCCTGTCGCTGTGCGACTGCTTCTTCCGCGACATCTTCGTCGCGTCCACCCTGTCTTCCATGTCTCCTGTGTCAAACCTTTTCTTCGCGCCCCCGTTCGTCTTCCCCCCCCCCCCCCCCGTCCTTGTCGAGGGCGCACCTATTTACAAGGTACGGAAGATCATGGACATGCGTTCTCGGGGACGTGGTCACCAGTACTTAGTGGATTGGGAGGGTTACGGTCCTGAGGAGAGGAGTTGGGTTCCATCTCGGGACGTGCTGGACCGTTCGTTGATTGATGATTTCCTCCGTTGCCGCCAGGGTTCCTCCTCGAGTGCGCCAGGAGGCGCTCGGTGAGTGGGGGGGTACTGTCATGTTTTGTCATTGATTATCATGTCTTGTCCCTGTGCTTCCCTTCTATTCGTTTCCCTCTGCTGGTCTTATTAGGTTCTTTCCCTCTTTCTATCCCTCTCTCTCCCCCTCCCTCTCTCCCTCTCTCGCTCTCTCTCTCTATCGTTCCGTTCCTGCTCCCAGCTGTTCCTCATTCTCCTAACTACCTCATTTACTCTTTCACACCTGTCCCCTATTTTGCCCTCTGATTAGAGTCCCTATTTCTCCCTCTGTTTTCCGCTTCTGTCCTTGTCGGATCCTTGTTGGATGTTTGCTGTTCTGTGTCCTTGTTCCGCCCTGTCGTGTTTTTGCCTTCTTCAGATGCTGCGTGTGAGCAGGTGTCTATGTCAGCTACGGCCTGTGCCTTCCCGAAGCGACCTGCAGTCTGTGGCCGCGTCTCCAGTCGTTCCTCTCTACTGACGAGAGGATTTCAGTTTTCCTGTTTTGGATTTACCTAAGATAATATCCAGGAGTATCGGTTTTTGTTTAAGACTGAAATTATTTTGTAAGGTGTTCCAAGACGATGGCGCAGAGTACATAAAAGCCCTTTTACCAAATTCAGTTCGGACATTTGGAACAGTTAGCAGGATAAAGTCTAGCGAACGAAGAGAGTACCCACCACATTTCTGAACAATAAAAATGCCCAAATAAAAAGGTAGTAAACCCAAAATGGCTTTGTAAATAAAAGTATACCAGTGACTGAGCCTACGAGTGACTAGAGAAGGCCAGCCAACCCTGGTATATAAAGTGCAGTGGTGCGTAAGGGTTTTGCAGTTTAAAATAAATCTCAAAGTGCCATGGTAAAGAGTGTTAATTGATTCCAAACACTGAGCGGAAGCATTCATATATAAAATATCCCCATAGTCTAGTAAAGGCATAAATGTAGCTGATACTAGCCTCCTTCTGGCTTCAAAAGAAAAACAGGCCTTATTCCTAAAATAAAATCCCAATTTCAGCTTCAATTTTTTTGTAAGTTGTTGAATATGCAATTTAAAAGAGAGGCCGTCATCAATTAGAATTCCAAGATATTTATATGAGGTTACAACCTCAATCTCCTTGCCCTGACAGGTAGTAATAGGTGATAGGTTCAGAGGTCTATTTCTTGCATTAGAAAACATCATTAGTTTAGTTTTGTCAGTATTGAGGATAAGCTTCAATTGACACAAGGTATGTTGAATAGTATAAAAAGCAGTTTGCAAGTTCTGGAAAGCTTTTGTAAGAGATGAGGCACAACAGTAAATAACAGTATCATCAGCATAAAAATGAAGTTGTGCATTTTGGACATTTTTGTCTAAATCATTTATATAAATAGTGAATAAGAGAGGACCAAGTACAGAGCCTTGGGGCACACCATTCAGGACAGACAATTTAACAGACATAAGCCCATCAAATTGAGTGCACTGAGTTCTATCAGACAGATAGTTAGCAAACCATGCAACTGCATGCTCCTAAAGACCTACACTCAACAATCTCTGCCTTAGTATAGCATGATCAACTGTATCAAAAGCCTTAGAGAGATCAATAAAAAGTGAGACACAGTGCTGTTTTTTGTCAAGGGCTTCAGTGATATCATTTAAAACCTTCATGGCTGCTGTAATTGTGCTATGCTTCTTCCTGAAGCCCGATTGGTACATTGATAAAACAGAGTTAGTAAATAAAAACTCTTTTAGCTGTTCACTTACAAGGGTTTCAAGTATTTTCACCAGGGGTGACAGCTTTGAGATTGGCCTATAATTATTTAAAAGAGTTGGATCTCCCCCTTTTAAAAGTGGTAGGACAAAAGCTGATTTCCAGATCTTTGGAATTTCATTACATTCCAGGGTTAGATTGAACAGATATGTAAGTGGTTCAGCTATGAAATCAGCAGCCAGATTTAAAAAGCAGGGATCCAAAAGATCAGGACCTGCAAGCTTTCTTTGATCTAAGGATTTCAGGGCTTTATGTACCACCTGCACTGAGAATGGCAGAAAGCTAAAAGTTTGACCAGCTCTCACTGGTTCATCCACACAGGGTTGTACAGAGACAGAAGACACTGGTTCATCCACACAGGGTTGTACAGAGACAGAGGACACTGAATCAAACAGCCTACCAGATGATACAAAATGCTCATTGAAACAATTCAGCATTTCAGTTTTGTCATATATAGCAACAGTCCTTCAAAACACATGACGGTAATTCATTAACATTACTGTTACCAGACATAGACTTAATAGCATTCCAAAACTTTCTAGGGTCATTCAGGTTATCAGTGGTAACAGACATAAAATATTCAGACTTGGCCTTCCTGAGAAGAAAAGAACACTTGTTTCGTAACTGCCTAAAAATAAGCCAATCAGCATCAGAACAAGATTTCCTTGCTTTAGCCCAGGCTAGATTACGGTTGTGAATAATACAAGACAGCTCAGAAGAAAACCATGGATTATCCCGCCCTTTAACCCTGAACCTGCGGAATGGTGCATGTTTGTTTACTATTTGGAAAAAAACATCATGAAAGAATATCCAGGCAGTTTCCACATCAGGGGCCTGTTGCACAAAACTAGGATAAGGGATTAAGCCAGGATATCTTGGTGATCCTGGCTCAATTGATCCGTAATCCGGTTGCACTAAAGATGGATAGGGGGCAGGAGGATATGTTATGGTATAAATTACCATGGAGATTTATTCTGTGGAGCTAGCCTGCTCCAGACCAGGCTAAATTCCAGGATCTATTTAATCTCATCCCTAATGTCAGTCAGCAGTCACCACAAATGGAAACCAATAGTTATTTCACTGCTCACTATACATTGTTATCACATATAACTAGACCCACTGTTATTATTTAAACGTTTGTGATCATTAATTTCAATGATTTTGGATAAAAAATGATTTTTAGATGATGTTGCTATCATTAGATAATTTACAGTTTCCCATAGACTATAAGGCTATATATAAAATGATAGAATATTAGGGCCACAGAGGGGGAAAAAACACAAGTCATAATATTGTAACCAGTTGTTTTAAAGGAGGACAGTTGTTAAAATGACAGATGTGGGGCATTTCGTGAAATTGTACTTCAGTATGGTTTCATAAACAAAGACATGCTGATGTGCCAGAATATTAAGTATCACATTGTCATAAGTATCAAAACTGTAAAAACAATATGTAGCTTTTCTGCAGAAAGAACCAGCCTCATAAATTTATGACTTTATCCTTTTTCTTCAGTGTGGCCCTAGTACTCTGTCATATAAACAAATACACATTCCATATGAATATAAAAACACAATGTGTAACATTATGTTCCTTTATTGAATAAGGACAAAACAAAGCAGGTAAACCATCAGCTCCTTTCGAAACTGAAGTCACAGTGACTCTACAAGATGGAAAGCACAGAATCCAAGCATATTATACAAAATGATACATACACATTCAAAGGTCTGTATATAACACACCCTGCATGTCTGCACACTAAAATAAATGCAGGACAAATCCATACACATCAACTGAACAGACAAATGAATGGATGCAGTAGCCTCCCTGCAGCCTTGTATTACACACAGTATACCGCACAAACATCATAAGAGGCCAAATTCGTCAAAAAACGAACCCAAAAAAACCCAAATTCCTCTGCCACCGCAGGACATATTTAACCAAAATTGAAAGCACACATACTAACTAAAATAATTCAACACATATTGGTCCCTCAGCAGCCGACCACTGTCGTCATCAGGGAAGATTGCCGGATTGTCCCGGTCCATGGCTGGTGGCACTCTGGGGGCCCTCTCCTTCCTCAGGCAGGCCACATTGTGGAGGACAGCACAAGCCACAGTAATATCACATGCCCTAACAGGGCTGACCCTTAATTTGTGAAGGCAGTGAAAGCGTGCCTTCAGGAGGCCAAAGGTCATTTCAACTCTGGCCCTGGTCCTGGCATGGGCATGGTTGTAGGCCTGCTGTGCTTCCTGGGGGTCTGTGAAAGGTGTCAGGAGAAAAGGCTGGCAGCCATACCCCCTGTCTCCCAGCAACACACCAGAGAATTCACCTGTCAACACAAAATCTCATCATTACTACCTCATAAACACAGTGATATTCTTGACACAGCCATGATGGTTATAAATAGGGGTTGTGTGGCTTACCTTGTGATAGGCACTGATAGATTTCAGAGGCCCGAAAGATTCTGGAGTCATGGACTGAGCCAGGCCATTTTGCCACAACATTGCTGATCACACAGTCAGCATTGCAGACCATCTGAAATCATAAGATGAGGAATATTACACCAATCAATGCACATCACTGGCAATGCAGAGTGTTCGTCAATGGACAATATCAAAAAGTTATGTTCACCTGAACATTAATGCTGTGAAAGGATTTCCTATTCACAAAATCGGCCTCATGGGCACCTGAGGGGGCTTTTATCCTTATGTGTGTGCAGTCCACTGCACCAATGACATTGGGGAAACCTGTCACACAAAGTAATGAGTATCCTACTATGTGTTAACAGTTGTCCTGTAATTTGTAGATCCTCTTACCTGCAATCCTATAGAACTCCTCTTTGATGTCACAGAGTCTTCTGTGGCCAGGGAAGGAGATGAAGACATCTGCTAATGCTTTGATAGCCAGACACACACTCCTTATTGTGCGGCAAATTGTGGCCTTGTTCAGCTGTTCTGCATCCCCCACTGAGTACAGGAAGGCTCCACTAGCAAAAAAGCGCAAGGCCACACAAACCATTTGCTCCACACTCAGTGCATGGCTCCGTGCAGTGCGGTGCTTAATCCTGGGACCCAGTAGTCTGCATAGATACCTGATGCCATCTGCAGAAAACCTGTATCTTTCATATAGATGGTCATCAGGGAAGGCCAGTGGGTCCAACCGGTCCCTGAAGACCCTTTCTCGCCTGAAGGCTCTCCTCAGCACAAGTGCTTCTTCATCCACCACATCTCGCACGAATGGGCATGCCATTGTCAGAGCAGAAAGGAACACACAATTTTGGGCCTTCATATAGGCTAGTGGCCACACCTGGTGCTGGGGGGGTGGGCAAAAGAGGGCGATGCCTTATAACGATGACTTGGTTGTACTGATTGCTGGGAAAATAAAAAAAACCTTAGAAAGATGCCACCGTCCTGTGTGCTCACAATAAGAGCTCATATGTCATGGCTCACTTGACTTTACGAGAATATACCTAATTTTTATTTTGAGCTGTGTCATCTTCTTGGAGCTGGGGGAGGAAAGAAAAATAATGATTAATACATTTGTGTTACAGTTAGCATACAGTGTACATTGAAGGCATATCTCACCTCCCTCTCAAGTTTTTTTATTTCAAGGTCCAGTTTCCTAATTGTCCTCTTTTTTATTTCGGACTCCAGTGCAAGATTTTCCATCTTTTTCTTCTTGTACTGAATGTCTATGTCTGCCAGTTCTATTTGGCGCCGGAGGTGGTTGCCATACAACTTTCTGATAGCTTGTGAGCTCTGTGAACACAATACAATTAGCGCAGCTGGAATTTGGCAGGATGTGGTGTCCTTTTATTAATACGCACTATGTTGCCAGGCTGGTTTTCCCACTGTATAGCATCTGGGTCCTGTAAAAGAAATTAGATTTTTTGATTTTGATGAGGACTCCTCACCATTGTAGAGTAAATAGTACTTTCACAGTCTTAACATGATACCTCATGCCTTCTGGAATCCAGAGAGATGGTCTCCTCCTCATCATCGTCTCCATCATGTGCTGTTGCTGCTGCACTGGGGCCTTCACCCTATCACATTTAATCGGATTCATATTGAAGCTAGTAGACAAGACATGCCAGGCCTACAGTATGCCTTTGATGGAGTACTCACTGGATCAGCATCGTCTGGTGCTTGTGCTGGTGGCTCTAACAGGAACACAGTGCTGCCAGACACTGCAAGGCAATAGGTAAACCAAAGTCAGACAGTCCAAATTGATTCAATATGAATGTGGTTGTATCCCATGTAGAGATGGAAGGACATACCTTGAATGAAGCGGGTGGCATCTTGGGAGGAACCTATGCTCGTCTCTTTCCCCCCAGGGATCCCCTCTAAGACGGGCCTGCCTTTATTTAGCTCCAAGGCCATGTCCTCTGCTGGGGTAAGGTCAGCCTTTGGTGACCCACCACCCGTGCCTTGTCTGTGGGTATTCTTTTTCACTGCTAAAACAGTACAGACAATGTGTGAGCAGGCACCTTCTGGGTACAATATATGCTTGTGCTTTGTTAAATATTAGTCAGGGACCATACCATTCTGCAGAATGTTCTTGTATTTGATTTTGACCTGCTGCCATGTCCGTTTTGGCCCGTTCATGTTTAATCTACACACACACACACACACACACACACACACACACATTTAATGGAGTCACACTGCAAAAAATTACTTGGTATTTTTGTCTTGTTTTCAGTAAAAATATCAAAAAATTTATCATAGCTTTATACAGTGTGATGGAGTTACTTTACACAATTTCACTCATATCTGCAGTGCATTTCAATAAAAAATGTAACCGTTTCATAATTACAGTACAACTGCATTTTTGGAGATGTGAATTAAATATTTGAATTGTAATTGTGATGTTTCAGCGGAGCGGTGAGTGTGTAATTGTGCACTACTTACGCATTCAGGCGGTCTGCAATACTTTGCCACGCTTTTTCTCTTTGCTTTATCACTGTGGCGGTGTTGCCTTTCTTCTTAATTATATCTTTTACCTCCTCGTATGCCTCCATGAGGATTTGTGCTTCCGACGGGGAAAAGTACGCGGCTCTAGTTGCCATGGTAAATCAGTTAATCTGTGATCTGTGGCGGGGTCTATTTGAGTGAGCCGTGAGCGCGCACCTATCCAGGATTGGTTTCACCTGGCTTAATGAATCCGTGTCTGCTCATCCTGGCTTGGTCTTTGTGCAACCAATTAAGCCTGGACGCACATGTTTTGGCTTCATTGAGCTCAGCTGAGTCATTTATCCCGGATGTCTTAATTCTACTTTTGTGCAACAGGCCCCAGGGATAAACTCAATCTTGCTCCAGTCAAAATAAAACAAATCATGAAAGAAAGCCTGCTCATTAAAACACTTCAAATTTCTCTTACGAATAAAACGTGGATTTGTCTTTGGAACCTTAGTATTTCTAACAGCAACAACAGCACAATGGTCACTTAAATCATTACAAAAAACACCAACCGCAGAATATTTATGTGGAACATTTGTCAATATCAAATCAATCAGGGTAGATTTATCTGGGCATTTAAGATTTGGGCGAGTGGGTGAATTAATCAACTGGGTAAGATTCATAGAATTACAAAACATTTTTAAATCATCAGACACCGGCTTTAACCAACACCAGTTGAGATCACCAATCAAGATCATTTCACTGTAAAGAGGTTTAGACATAAGGTGCGTCAAAGAAGAAAATGCATCACCGAGAGCAGAGGGGGGTCTATAACAGCCAATCACAGTTATAGAGAGGCCCTTTGAAACCTCAATATTCAAAGCAAGAAATTACCGTAACAGTCCAAAAAAGTAATAAACCAATACCTTTCTAATATTTTGTTCACATTTCTCGCCAAATAAAAAAACCTGAGTTAAACATAACACTGAAAATAAATGTAATTATAAAAAAGCTATACAATTATATCAGACTTTTTCCCAGTTTGAGTGTTTTAGCCGTTTTTGTAATGAGAAGGTCAATTGCGGTAAAGTGGGTGATTGAGAATAAGAACTTCATTCTGAAGGCATTTAAATGAATACATTTACTTAACCTCTACAACTCTAGATGATGCATCATAGGTAAATAAAACTAAATATGATAGTTTAATGTAAATGTCAACGTGTATTACATTTTATGATTTATGGACAAACTACAGCAACATATTTTGTGTTTTATTCAAATAAGTTTGTTTTTCTAAAGTAAAATTGTATACAATTCTGGACACGAGAATTTAGTCTGGATGCATTTCGATAATGAGAATTTGGTATGAAAATTTACAAAATTCTGTAGAAAGTTAAAAACGGATTTAAAATATACACGTTTGCCAAAAACGATACATCTTAGTCCTTAGAATGATAGTTGATTTATCAGATGCATCATGGTTTTGTAACTCAATTTGCTACAGATATGTTTAAAACTGGTTTCATGGTAATCACCCAGTTGCTGTTTTGTTCAGGGATTGGGCAAATGTAAACCCAGCACGAGGTTACAATCTATGCGCTCTGGAACGCCCGCTAGGACTAGGGACTGGGACCTGCCCAGTTTGTTTTGACGTCTCCTGGAGAAAGGAAGTGGCTTGCAGCAGTTGACATTCGTAGTACGTTTGAGCGACCGGACATGGTTGGAGTTGTTCCGCGGAAGCAACAACAGCAATGAAAACGAATTTGTAGCCACACTATGTTGCACTGGCCTGTAGCCTTTATTGAATATCTCAGCAACTGTGTTGCAAGTGAATGTAGCAGACTAGGAAGTAGGAACGTGGGCCTGAAGAAAATGCCGTCCTCCTGGCTAATGTACATATTTTTATATGTCTTGGTCTGTGATGGAGTTGTAGCACAAGTGGAAAGTAAGTCGTGCTTTTAATATTTTAAAATACAATTGGCAAGAGATTAATTTGTATAACTTTCAGATTACATCAAGGTTGCTGGCTGAAAGCCAATCATACTCTAGCTAACGTCTTATTGTTTTATATGAAGAAGATATATACGCCTTCTTTGAATCAGAGATATCAACTCCACTAACTTAATGAATTGTTAACCATTCCCATGTTTGGAGATGTTACCTATTGTTGTAGTTAGTCTTCACATTGAGGCTGGAGAAATATGAACCACTCTCAAATTCATAGATGGAACTGTGGATGCACGGGCTGATAGTCCATAACATGGACTAACGTTAACTAGTTGTATTTTGAAATGGCATTGTTTGTTTACAAAGACTCAAATATAGACAAAAACAAACAATGGATTTAAACATCCTTATTGTTTGGGTTATGATGAAGTGAAGACAGTTGTACTAGTTGCTGGAAAAGTGGAAGCAAAACACTTCAATATGTCTTCAACAGTAAAATAGTTCTGTGGAATTAGTCTGGGATTTCAAAAAAGGCTATTATTGTTCATGGTAAAAATATATGTTTTATCTTTCACTCAATTTCATACCCAGGTTGTATAGGCTATGTAAATGCTACACGAAACATAGGATAAAATGCTGATTGTATACACCCACTCTTGCCATGCCAGTATGCACAGCATTTAAAAATATATATTTCTCCCATGGAATCTAATTCCTTTACTACTACATATAATTGAAATGTAGGGCTAATTACACTGCAAGTGAAATGGTCGCTAGTGAGGCATCTTTGGATTGGCCCTAGTGAACAGGTGGTATGCCATTGACATATTTAATGCTTGAGAAAGCAGCAGGCATTAGGAATTGGCTGCTTACGTTTTTTTGTTAAACGAATGTTAAACGAATGGAAAAGAACCCATCATGGCAGTCATGCTTCTTTTTCAGTCTAACCTTTAAATCGGTCACGATGAGAATACAGTATACCCATGTGCAAATTACCCTTGTACCCTGACAAACCATCACATGTGTTGGAAGATTCAACAGAGAGAGAGAGAGAGAAAAGAGACCGGTGAGAAAGACAGGTGACAATTCAGGAGGTATGGACAGACAGAGAGACCAGAAAAGTAGACATAAGGCTGTACAAAGGATGGGGAGAGTATAAAGTGAAAAAGCATTTGTAATACACAATCAGTGAGAACAACCAGTAGTCTATTTGTTGTCACAATAGTTACAATACAATAATATGGCCTGCCTTGTTTTTGGTATATGTTGTGGATTAAAGGTGTCATTCTCAGATGTATTTACGATAAGCTCACATCCTGGATGATGTTGTCACAACCACAGGGGTAACCACATAGTCACGGGACCCTGTGCGAGATTTATCAGTGGGCTGTCAACGGAAATCAGAACAGCAGAACTGGAAAGACATTCACACTTACGGGTGGCCAACTCATAAAACATTTTAGAAAAAAGCTCAGTGCTGTTATCCTTGCAAGGTGAGGTATTGAGTGGTATTGAAAATAGCGGTGTCAATATTTTTTACCACTACCTTTTTGAGAAAAAAGTGTTACTAGTTAAACAGAATCTCTTTCTCTGAGCGATTGTATTAGTTTAAAACGATATAATTTCCAAATTTGTTGAGCATAGAATATACTGTAGCTCAGTATTTGACTTTTTGATTTTATACAGTCATTTTGGCTCATCTTTAACGGTGTGAATAATTTAGGAACCACTGTATATAATTGAACCTAGTAACAGGTTGTGGATAGCCTGGGAGGATAATGCTGTAACATGTATTTCCTCTCTCAGATCGGGTGGTTTTCCTATTCAACACCTTTCAGAACGTGAATGTGAATGAGAACGAGACAGTTCAGGCAGTGGTCTCCAGAATCCCCCCTGAAGTGGCCTTTATCACCCTCCAGTTCCACACACAGCACAGCAATGCTACACTGTCCTACACCAGGGTAAGACACTGGCTCACGCACAAACACACATGCTCACAGTAAAATATATTTATGTAATAGTCTAATTCAGGTCAATGTTCATTCATTCAATATGACCTATTACCCTATCAAACATGTACAAACAAACACACACACACACGATTGGCACTGATTGGTCCACTGACTTGTGGAGGGAAGTCAGATGATGTGGAACCAGACGTGTTGCTCATCATGGGAGGAAGATGGGGCATGAGGCAAGGGTAAGATGGCCAATCCTGGCCTTGGTCCCAGATATCCTAAGGATTGGGTGAAGAAATAATCGCCAATCACCCTATCACACACACAACATTTCTAGTGACCCACTTGCGGCAGAGTCTTGTGAGATTTTCAGACACTCTGAGTAGAGCTGTGGTCATGTGTTAGGCTGGTCACAAGCTCTTTGGTGCTGACAGAAAACTTTGTGAACGCCTTTCCCTCTTTCTACTGAAAACGCTTTGAACTAACTCAAAGTAGTCGTAACTCAAAGTAGTCGTAACTCATGGTGGGAATAGGCTAAAGCAGTAAACTGTAGTGAAGTCAACAATGAAAACTGTCCCCAACTGTTAAGGGGCAAATGTACCAAACACAGCATAGACAGTTAATGAGTGTCGTCTGGAAGTGAATATCACTACAAGTCATTCTTTCTCCACTGTCTGTCAAAACCATCTGGCAGGTATAGCCTACAGCTAGGTGAGAAGAGGTGGTCAGTCGGGCGTCTGTGCATATTTCAGTAGTACTTTACATTACAGCACTGAATAAAGCAGTAATAACATGGTGGTAGTATGGTAACTACTACGTTAGAGTTACTCACAATGGAGATATTATTTGCCAGGATACATAGAAAATTGAGAGCAACTGAAACTTTCAGGCAAATCAGTGCATTGAAATCAACTTAAGATTGACTTTTAGAACACGGGTCTTCGTGGGATTTCAGGCTTTGGTTTGGCGACTGAGTTGGATGGATTAGGGCTGTGTTGTTGACTGACTATTTGAGTGATTTTATGGTTGTCTGGTTGACTACTTTGGGCAGATGCCAGGGCTGGGCCTCTCTCTAACAGCGGTGGACTCAGGCCTTCTCTCACCCCTGATCCCCGGTCAGACCAAGCTCTCCTGGTTCCTGCTGGCCCCTGATGGGGACTCTGTGGCTGGCACTGGGGTCATCCTCCCCTACACCAGCTCTGGTATGTATGCCCTTTCATCTCCGCTTCCCAAAATAATCCGCCAATTCCTCTCAATTTTAGGTGGCCTCCCACTATCTGTCAAGGGGCTACAGTATGTTGCCTTACATCACTGTTAGCATTCCAGGATGTTTTACCTCTCACTACTCACCCTCAATCCACCATTGTTTTAACCACTCCATATACCATGTCAAAACAATAGCAAGAGTATCTAGTAGATGTGGAGCCTGTTTCAAACAAACCCCAAAACAAAGAATGTCAGGTAGATTATTGAACAAAACAAATAGTCAACTGAGAACAAATTTCAAAGCTGTTTTGTCTTCCACCAAAATGATTGTATCTGTGTAGAGTAATCTGCACTCTACAACTTCTCCACAGTCACCAGTAGGCCATCTGCATAGACCAATGGTACAAACTCTCAACAGTCTGCTACTGCTACTACTGCACTGTCAATGGACTTCAAGAAAAAACAGTGACTTGATTGGCTGGTTTTAATGACGTGTTTTCTCTCTCTCTGCAGACCCAGTCCCTGGAGCTTGTAATCTGGAGTTTGACCTGGACATTGACCCAAATGTCTATCTCCACTACAACATTTTTGAGACTACTATCCGCTTTGCACCTGCAAATATTGGATATTCAAGGTAACAACACACTAAAGGGTTTATGTATGAGCATCTTGGATTTAATCACTTCTGTCTCACTGCAAACAAATGTGAGGCAGGGCACTCTGCATATGTTTTTGTTTATACGTTTTAAAGTTAACCCTGGTGAAAAGTCAACAATTAGCCAAATAAATTGTCCTGTGACTGAAAGACAATGCATTCTTATGAGGGCATTATGTGTTGTCCTACATTTGTGTGGCTTTCGTTGTGGTGGAAGCAGAGTAAGAAATGTTTTAATGCCAGGGCTCTGGCTAGGAATGTGCTTTAGTAGAGAAAATAGATTTACCCACAAGTGGAGAGGTACAGTGATTGCAACCCAACCTCTTCAGCATTTTTGGATAGGGAAATCATTGATATTTTCTAATGTAAATAAAGAAAATACTTTGTTGCTATTAATCAGGCTATGGTGTGATAATGATCATAAGAGTTGGCAAGACAGCCCAAACAGATCTGGTTGACCAGGATATGGGAAGTGCTGGCTTTTAGTATTTCCACATACAGTACCTACTCACTCGCATTACACGGACCGCAGAGTGGAAACACACACAAAATTCTGTCAGGGCCAAGCAGACTGCAGAGCGGAAAACACACTTCCTGTTGTGCATCAAGCAGCTATAATTTAACATTGGCCTGTGGTCTGTAGACTGAACTGTATCTAAATTTACCAGGAACAAAAATAAACAGATTTTGAAAAGCAGTGACTCAAAAAGCAAAAGACCAAAGAGGTCTAGGAAGGTCTGGGGTAGTCTGTGGCGAAACAAAAAAAGAGTCACAAAGATTTGGAATGAGACAAAAGTGATGGGGACACTTATTTTGCGTAGTCTCTAAATTGTATTTAAAAAAAGAAAGAGACTCCGGCCCTTTCTGTTGCAGTTTCATATTGCTGTGTTATTATTATTTGTGATGGCTTTTCTGAGCCATCTTATTTCATTGTGAAAAATATGTTGAATTTTTTTAAATAAAAAAAATCTACAACATTTCTGTTTAAAGCTAGAATCCTTAATAGGCGAAAGTGCCATGTCCGTTTAGGATATTACAACAACAAAGAAGTTACTGTAAACAACCACTGTTTTTCTCCTTTGACATCACTGTATACGCGATAGAACAGCCAAATATGCAGTGCATTTTTTTTACCCCGCTGCCGGACTCTTCTCTGCTCTGTTTTCATCAACAAAACAATAACAAAGGCACTGGGGGGCAAACAGTGGTGCTGTTTCCCCAAATGCGTATTCGTACTTTAAAGAAAACTTTCAGAATCCATTGTGAACTGACCTCTGTTTTCACCTCCTCAGGGGCTCCAATCCGCCCGCCTGTGACACTGAAGTAGGTGAAAACACTCGATGGCGCCTGAGGTATGACATCTACCAGTACTTCCTGCCTGAGAGCGACCTTTCAGAGCAGAGCCTCATCACCAGCATCCAGAGTGTGGCCAATGTGCAGACCATGAGAGAGCATGGGAAAAGGGTGAGTTGATAACAGTGTGAATGTAGTGCAAAATGGACATGTATAAAAATACAGATTAGGATTGTAGACTGTAAACTTGCTGGTTGTGGTGTAATGGTATGGTGAGCTTTTCTCATTTTCTTTCTCCCTGTAGCTCATGACACTATCATCCAATGATAAGACAGAGGTAGTGTTTAGCTCCATCCCGGGCCAGGGTGTCATCTACTCTGTCATAGTCGGAGACCCAGTGCTTAACACCTCTTCCTCGTATATCCCTGTCCACACCTATGCCTGCAGCTTCTCCTCCACCCTGGATGGCTGTGACACTCTGGGTAAGTGGGACAACCAGCACTGGGTCAAAAGGGTCTTTTTGCAGGGAAACGTCAGTCAATATATGTCTATAATGGAGACATTTCCAAAGATATCTGAGTATTCCTGTCTGAATTCCCGGGGCCTTATTCAATGAGACTTGTTGTTGAGTGGAAGAAGAGCATAATGTCATTCTACACAGAAGACGTTTACTGTACTGCAATTGTTCTGGCTGAGACCTTGAGGGCTATTTCCGTGGAAATCTTATGGAATGCACCTTGAAGGCCAGCATGCATTTAAGACCAGGGAAGGTCAACACCAGTCCCCTGGGAATATGTTGTCAGCTGATTTCAGCCTCTATTTTGATTGGCAACTGACTTATGAACCAATATGTCAACTCTTGTCAACAGTAACACACTGTATTGGAGCAATAAGCAATTTCAGAGCAGGAGAAAAAAGACAAACAGTTGACACAGTGTCTCTTGTTTGACCAACAACAAGTTAGACCAACTATGGGGAAAGACAGAATGACTAAAGGCTGATGTACTTTCTTTTCTTCTAGGGAAGATATCCACAAGGATCTTCTTCACCATCGCTGGTTTAGCTGGCCTCTTCGTGTGCTTCTTTGGGCACCGCTTTTTCAAATGTGGTGAGTAGGGGGGAAACAAGTGTTGACATACCAAGTTTTCCACTACATCATTGGAAGATAAGTCTGGGAAGTCCAGGGCTTTTCCTCCCTGTAGAACACCAGTAATAAATAGCCGCTCCCAACTAGCTGTATCCCAGTTATTTATGGTTTGTGAAAGTCCAACTCTCATTTAAAGTTCATGCCAGCCAGCTAATGAAAATATGGGCTGGAGGTTAAAGGTCTTGTTGTAAACTGTTGCTCCCACATAATGGGCAAAAATAATGTGAAAGAAAAATAATAAATAGACTATTCGCTGGTCATGTTTTTAGTCCAGTAGCAGTTTTAATCTGGGTCTGTGAAACCAGTCGTAGATGTCATGCTAGAAAATGTGTGTTTACTGTGTTGCTCTCCCGTATTAAACTTTCCTCCCTTGTTCCCCTCTCTATCTTCCTCTCTCTTAGAGCTATTCTGTATGGGCTTTGGCTTTGCAGCGTTTATTTTTTTTGTCCTGATCACAAGAACTACAAAACTGGACTATGACAGTAAGTTCAAGTGATTTCAAATGAACATAAGATTGTTGACCTTGTCAGCCAGGTTGATAAGGATATTATTATTTTTATTTTTTTTCTATAGTAAACATTGGCTTCAATTTATTTGGTCATATGCTTGTTCAGTTATCTCTGTACTCCCTCTGTAGTTTTTAATGCGTCTCCAAAGCATACAGTATTTTGGAATGAAATTAGCCATACAAACTGGCTTTGCGGCCAGACAAATTGCATTAATCGTCACAGGTCTTTCAGAAATGCGAATTAGATAGTCATGCCATATCGATATGATTTTCCCCCAAAATTATCCTATTTTCATTTGGAAGCTCCAGTCGGTGCCCCCTGAAAGCATAGAGTTTTTCTGTGATTCAATCAGGTCAGCTCAGTTGAAAGAAACTCCTGTTGGTCTCATTAACTGGGAAATGCAATCAGATTAGCCAGTGCTAAATCAGTACAGTTGTTACAGTGATATTTAATTTAAAAACATGTATGTAACCTTTGTTTAACTAGGCAAGTAAGTTAAGAAACTTATACAAACTTATTTACAATTATTTATTTACTTATTTACTTATTTACTAGTTCAGGGGCAGAACGACAGACCTTGTCAGCTCGGGGATTCGATCTAGCAACCTTTCGGATACTGGCCCAACACTCTAACCACTAGGCTACCTGCCGCCCCACATGCCATCTAAAAGGCAGAGCAAAACATGTCACGTATGCATTTTATGCTTATGTTACAGTTTGTGTATTTTGATTTGGAGAAACCTAGAATGGCTTGCATGGGTGTTTGTGCTCCCCATATGCAAGGTGATGTCAGTGTTTGCTTGTATATGTGTTAGTCATAGAGGATGGCGGTGAGCGTATGAATTCAGAATTACACACTCGAACCCTAATGTGATTTGGTCAGTGGTGGAGCTGATGGATGGGTGGCAGAATTCATCCAGGATGCAATGGGAAACTTCCCCAGTGCACAACACACAGTTCAGTGTGAAACAACACATTTCTGCATAGAACAAACATCTCACTGTAAAAGCACGTTCCAGTAATTAAGTTGGCGCACGGGTTCCATCATGCTGAAGAGCACATGGTTTAGTGTAAAGATAATTAAAGAATGTTAATCTATCTGTAGAGCAGTTGAGTTTAGAATTGATGGAGAAATTCCTGGACTTGCTTTCATTTATTTGGGGTCAGTCTGAGTTGGACCTCTTGCCAGAAGCTCAGGTTCTCATTCTTCTATAGCTCTATGAAAAATAAAGATATTTTTCCAACTCCCTCTCCGTCTGACCCTGACAGAAGTGTCTGTGTTTCCTCCCTGCAGTCCGTCTGACCCTGACAGAAGTGTCTGTGTTTCCTCCCTGCAGTCCGTCTGACCCTGACAGAAGTGTCTGTGTTTCCTTCCTGCAGTCCGTCTGACCCTGACAGAAGTGTCTTGTGTTTCCTCCCTGCAGTCCGCCTGACCCTGACAGCAGTGATTGGCGTAGTGGGGGGAGTTATCCTGGTGATGAGCTGGTGGCGCTTCGGCTCAGTTATGTCCTGTGTCGTCGTCGTCGGTCTCATGTTGGGGTTCCTCATCTCCTCCATTGTCTTCTTCACGCCTGTCGGTAAAAGAACCAAAAAACACCTACGTCAGATTATTATTTATTTGATTGACTAGTTCAAGCAGGATAATGCTCAATCAGATTAATGTTGTATGACACAGAAAATATTGTAACAAAGTTGTAAAAAAAAAATCTCATCACTTCCACAGGTGACATACAGGTGTTCCGTTCGAATGTGGTGTTCTGGGTGACGTTCAGCTGCATCGTGGTGGGGGTACCACTCTTCTTTGTCCGCTGGCCAAGAGAGGTAGGCCCTGATCCCTGCCCTTCTGCACTTTCTTTACAGTGGTTGTCCAATTCAACGCCATAGTCCCCTCCCACTTTAAAATCAAGGGCTTAGAACTTTCAAAGATTTGTGAGGACAAATATGGAAATGGAGCCTCTGGGTAAAATTGCTGTGTGGGTGTTGTCTGTCTGCAGGGTAACATCACTACGTGTGGTGTAGCTGGAGCCTATGCTGTGGTGCTGGCTGTGAATGCTTACATCTATACCAGCCTCTCCTACATCACCCTTAACATCCTCAAACGCTTCCTCAACGACAACTTCAGCAAGGCCTTTACTGATGTGCCTTTCCAGGACATTGGTGAGTAAAATCACTTCAGAGAGTTTTCTTTTATTTAACCTGCAGGCAGGCCATATGTTGTGCACCCGATTTTGACCTTTCAACCTAACATATTTTGTTCTCTTGGTCTTCCAGATTTCATCATGATCACAGTGTGGGTGGTTCTGGGTGTGTCTGGTATCGTGCTACAGCTCTACCGGGAACGCACACGGCCCTTCTTCCCCCCCAGCCCTTACCTCATGTGGCTGCAAGAGCGGGAGCGCCGCAAGACCAACGTTCTGGACCCAAGCCACCACACGTCCTCACTCCCTTCCCGTCTCCTCGCCCGTGCCCGACAGCTGACTGGCAGGAGAGAGTCCGCTGGCGAGTGCACACCCCTCCTCCTTTAAACCCACCCACTCAACTTAGACCCATTTTACCCAGCAAGGTAGACTGATTCACCCCACTAGGAGGGTGCTATGGGGCATGGGCTCTCTATCTACAGGGGAAGCACCATTGCGTTTGGAGTCTTTCTATGCCAGATTATGGATGTTTTCATTCCTTTGATGATGGTAACAGTCCATTAAAGTAGTGTTTATATGCCTGGGGAGGAACTTTGCCACAAAGTGCACACAGAGAATTTTCAAAGCATTATTTTCGAGCATGATTTGTTTAACTTCCTCAGTCTTGTGGTATTTGGCTGCATGTTTTTAGACGGTACTGAGGAAGTTGTTACCGCTGCAACTTAATATTGTGCCAAAATAGTTGGGCACTATCTCCCCTAGTACATCACAGTGCCTTTAAACAACAAGGGTTACAGCATACCGGTATGGGCAACATATGTGTTTTAATAGCACTAAAAAGCACAAGAAAACATTTGGAACAGTAAGATGCAGACACATCATGCAGACACTCTTTTTGAGATGGCTTTGACAGCAACTTTTGGTTGGTAGGTATTCATTTTAGTGTAAAAGTAAGTATACTTTGTTTATCTTAATACCACTCAATGAAATTGGAGGGCATATGTCCCCCGAGTTTTAATGAGTATGACACCACTGTCAGGGAGTTCTGGGTATGCCCATTTTGGCTCCAATGGCTTAATTGTTTTTAATGTTTTGTCAACATTTTCGTACGCAAACTGTCACTTTTACACCATGTTTTGTAAAACTGTGTATTTAGAGGCCACTATTTTTTTCTTTTCTTTTTACAAATATGAACAATTACATTTTTAAGAAATATGAGATGTTTATATTAAAATATGCATGTGTTTTGGGGACCCTTTTTGCGAAACGTAGTTGTTGAATCGAACACTTAGTGGTATGGGTGAGAACTTGCAGCCTAAAATGTATCCTCTTGATTTCATGGACATGTTTGATAGCACTCTAAAATCATAAACCACAAGTGGTAGGTGTAGGTGGATCCTGAGCACTGATGTTTATAGGAAATGGTGATATAGCTAAGCAATTCAGGAGTGTTTTTTACAGTAGCAGGAAGAGCAAACTACAAGTGCCACAGCCTCTATTGCTCTGTCAGGTGGCCTAACGCTTCATTAAAGTGGGCCTGCTGTTTATGTTCTCTATTGCCAGCTTTCGTTTGGTAAAGCATTTTCAGTGTTTCCCCTATGACTTTTTTTAGCAGTGGTGTAAGGGTAGCAGGGTGGGTGCATTGCTAGTATTGTAAGCACAATGTCCTGCCAGCTGTTCCCATAGACCTCCAATCATTGAGCCAATGACTATCCCTTTAAAAGCGCGTCTCAGCAATTTATTACAGCGGTGGCAACAATTTAGCAGAGGTGGGCCACCGCTGCTAAATGAACCTAGGGGAAACACTGATTTTAAGGTAGTCCAATATGTGTTTTGTGGGACTTTTTCTGTATGTTCTTTCTCTCTCATTACCCACCCAGTATGTGATTTGGTATGAAAAGCTGGCTTATTGAGGCATTAATGATGTGTACAGGAGTTTGCCTTCAGTCACATGACATGGTTTATTAATGCATTCCATGACCAATGTCAGTTTTTCCTCCAAATGTTCAGTAATATTGAAACTTAAGTGGATAATTTAAGAGGTTATTTTCCCTCTTGTGCAAAACAACAAGGTATCATCAGATGCAGTGTAATATCCCACCAGTGATTTTGTAAATCCTCGCCATTTGCACACGACAGGATGTTGAATTAAAAATTGACAGGGAATTTATTGATCTTTTATGATTAGCAGAATCACCTGACAGGATTCAGATTACAATGTCAAGGATGGGAAAGACTGAAATGCAGGTAGAACTGGCCATTTCTACTTTTCTCAGAGTTTCCAAACCAAAACACACAGGGGTGTGAGGACGCCGACATTGTAAAATTATAGCCATACTGTTGAAATTCCTCACTAGGAAATGCTTCTATGCACTAAGATTACTGATGAAGCTTTCTTAAAGGTCAAGGTTACCTTTCAGTATTTTCCACTACAGCTCTTAGGTACTTACCTTTTCATGTGCCATGTCTTGTTTTAAAATGGGCTCTGTCTATAGTGTTTTTGTTGTGAGAAATTTGATAAATTGTTTTTCCTAAAAATCACTTGTTCGTTTCTCTGCTCCCCTTGTCCCAAAGTTTGTCATCAGTTAAGTTGTGATGTATCATGGTGCAACCATTAGGTCCAATTTACAGTCTACATACAGTAAGTTGTGCATTCCAAAGAGTCCTGTTCACGCATACGGTATTTCCACCACTGGGTTTCAGCTGGAGAGCACTAGCCAAACTTTAACATGTTTCTTTCAAGTGTTTTAATGTCATTCAAGAGCAGCACATTCACTCATTCACACTTTAAAACCCCACAGGCTCATCAGATAGCACAATGCGTGCCAAGACTAAAAATGCATGACAGACTAAACTGTTGGATTTTCCCATTTGTCTCAGAGGCTTCCTACTGTATACCTCCATTGTAGCGTGACAGGTGGGAGGCAGTATGACCTGGGGCATCGTTCGTTGTCGAGTTCCCTCTGTGTGGCTGTAGGTGATTGGGGGGTATGGTCTGTACAAGGTGGGGGCGCATATATACACACACACACACTCCAAGCTAGTGCTGGTGTGGGCCTAACTCTTCCGGAGGCTGATGTCGGCGCTGGTCAACAGGGCAGACAGGGATGTGCTATCTGAGGCCTCCTCTCTTGTCAGAAGTAGGAAGGCCTCTCGACTGATCCCTAGCAGCTCACGAAGACCACTGTTCTCCAGCTGCCCAAAAAAAACATGCATACATTTTTAACAGTATGTTTGAAATAGTAGTACTGTTAGTACTCAGTCAATGCTTTTAGTAAACAGTGAGAATAGAGACAACCTGTGTGACTCACCTCTAGTTGCTTGATCCTCTCCTCGTCTTCACACAACCTCCCCTCGTCCACTTCGATGGCCTTCCTCATCACCGTAGCCATCTCGTTGATCTTGTCTATGTGCGCTTGCATTTCCTGCAGTCATAGAATATAAACAATATAAATATTTGCTTTGAACTTCCTCGATACAAGAAGAAAGGGTAGCTCCTGAGTGTGATGTGACACTAGAAGAGGGTGGGTCACTCACAGTGGTGTGCTGCTCCTTTAATTGGTTGACGATGGCTGGGTTGTCCTTCTTACTGGCCATGAGGAGTCTGAAGACCTGCTCCCTGTATTTTGTCATGATGAGCTCTATGGCCGACTGGTGTTCCTCCAGGGAGGTTCTCAACTCTGCAGGGAGAGAAGACATAGATACACACATTTCTATGGATTTATCCAGACAGGGTACTTTTTCAACTGGTAATATACCTGTTATGAAACCAGTAAATAGAGTAGCTTCATTTGTTTTTCAGCTTATCACACTCACTGCTCTACCTTTGTTTTCCTGCTGTAGGTCACGGATCTGCCGGTTTTCCTGCTGGATGCCCATGACGAGGCTGGAACGGGGCCGATGCCGGGCTACCTGGTTCAGCGATTCAATCTCCTCCTGATACTGCAAACAGATACACAGAACTCCAGTCAACTCAACAAAGGTCAGTTAAAGGCAAGTGTGTACCCTTTTCAACACCAATCAAAAGAGCTGCACCACCAGTGACATTGGCATTACCTGTTTCATGGCCTCCACCCTCTTGTTAAGGGACGTTGTCTGTTCGATAAGTACCTCCGCTGCATTGTCATGGTTGCGAAGTCTTTCCACCAGCGACTTGGCGTCTGACAATACATTTTCTAATGAACACGTCATCTCTGTTTGAAAAAGTACACTGGAAGGAAAATAAGGTTAAGATGCTGCTCCAAAGCGTCACCAAACATGAATACATCATTCAATTTCTCCCCCTTCTCCCTAGAATGTGCACTTGCTCACTGCCCCTCAAGGATTTGAAAGCATTAGATTGGTATAAGTATGTGCTAAACTTGAGGGAGATCCAACCATATTTATCAAATCAGTCCTAATGTAACTTAGAGGAAGACTTAAGATCTTAGGCAAAGTTGCATCTTGGCATCCAAGGCTACATCTTGGCATCCATTACATAAATACTTGGCATATGAACTTGTCAAAATGCATGGACTAAAATCCTGACAGAGTCACCATATCCAAACAATACAAAACATGATTTGACCTGGACCCTCATTCATGTACCTTTACTGCCTAAGTAGCTCGCTAACTCGTATAATTTCCCGGTCAGCAGGGACGTATTCATTACGTAAACCGTTTACCCTTTAAGAAGCAAACAGAGACAAACAAGAGTTTCTACTGGACAATATAAGGAAGGTCCAGCCCCGTTTGCTTCCGTTTAGGAAACGTTTCACAATAGAATCGGCATAATGAATACGCCCCTGGTATACAGCTAACCTTCAGAGTTTCTGACTCTTTTTCCAGTGACTGACCAGTGGACACCAAAAGGATGTTTGCAAAGTATTCGAACAGGGTACTTTAGCTAGCTGATAATTACGACAGCCTACTGACTGTCGTAATCGGAATGATGTTGTTAGGCAGTTGTCAGTCAGATACTAGCTAGCGAATCAACAAGGTTAGCTAGCTACAGTAACTAGGTTAAATGCTACGGAAATCAGGTGAATCGGTCACTGAAAATACAAGCAAACAAAAGCTGCAAGAGTCTCATGTTGGTATTGTATTTTCTGAAAAGTTGCTATACTTAGCTGTCAGAAGAAAAGTGAAATTACACATAAAACGAACCAATACTCGTAGATTTACCTTAGCGAGAAACTCCTTAGCCAAGCGGTACACTTCCTGTTGTTACTGCTGCAGTCTGGGAAATGTATGGGCACGTTCCGGATTCTTTAGATTACAAGCGCTGCGGTCAAACTGAATAGCCTCCCCTCCTTCTATATTCCAGTTAGGATAGCTAGGTCTATCAGACACTTTCCCCCAATCAGATACTGATTACATTACTTAACATCTCTGATGCTCCTTTTCCAGTTTTGTTTTCTTTCTTTGATTTTCTTTCACTGTGTGCGTTGTGTACTCCAACCTGTGGGTGGCAACAACACGCTAAGAAACGTTTAGTCTGCCCGGAAATCCAAGGAGTAGGAGAAACAACAAAGATGGCGGACAGGCTAACGCAACTTCAAGATGCAGTCAATTCGGTATGATTTATTTTTTCATTTAGCTATTAGTACACCCCACAATTTTTTTCATGCTCAGCAAATTGTAATGGCACGTTTAGATTGACGTTTAGATTGACTGACTTAGTATTTGGAAGCGGACTAGGCTGATTAATGACAGCTAGCTAGTTGGCTAAGTTCTCTTTATAGGTTCTCGGTTGCAAGGTTTGCTGAGCTAACTAACTTTAGCTACCTAACAAACAATCACGTTGTTTAATGTCTTATATTTGTGTTAAGTCAATATGCTCTCATGACAATATTTTTCTGACGTGTTTTTGATGTCTTTCAGCTTGCTGATCAGTTTTGCAATGCAATCGGGGTGCTGCAGCAGTGTGCACCGCCAGCTTCGTTCAACAACATACAGACAGCAATCAACAAGGACCAGCCATCGAACCCCACTGAGGGTAAGGACATGTCAGATATTAGATCGAAGTGGAATACCATTGGGGCCTGTTTGCCTTTGGGCCGGGCAACCTGAGTTCAAGACTTACACCCATCGTTTACTACAAAGCAAATGTTATTTGCGCCTAATACAACGGGTGTAGATCTTACAGTGAAATGCTTACATACAAGCCCTTAACCAACAATGCACTGGTGTCAGAAGTGGGTTGTACTACAGAAATAGAATCCGTGATTCTATTTCTATGATGTACTCTCATGTGATGCTGTTGGAGGCTAGGGTGGACATAGGAAGGCACTTGAAAGAAAGTTGGAATGCTTCCAGCTCTGAGGGGTTTGTATAAGGAACCTAGCAAATGTAAGTCTGTTACGACTTTTCCCAAGTTGGAGTAGTGGACAGTGTGTTTGCCTTCGGACAGGGTGACCCAAGTTCAAGACATACCCTTGCCATTCGCTTACATTGTTAGCCACCAGCAATGTGAAAGTCATTTTTGACACCTTGCTGATACTAATGTAATTTTATGTTGCATAAATATAATACAATTTGACGGAAATAACGACTTTGACCGGACAGCGCTATTTGCATATGAAAAGTTTACGGATTACACCTTTAATTTGAAATGGGGTTGTTATTTCTTTCCCTAGAGTATGCCCAACTATTTGCTGCACTGATTGCCCGGACAGCTAAGGATGTGGACGTGCTGATTGACTCACTGCCTAGTGAGGAGTCCACAGCAGCTCTACAGGTATGTAGGTTGAATTTACTCCTGTGATTCAACAGGAGTGGAAAACCTCCAACTAGAGTGACATTCCCATCTTGAAAATTATTATAGTACATTCTTTCAAGTGAAAGCGATAGTTCACTTCTAATTCTGTATTGCTATACTCTTACTTTGGAAATAGTATATGGATCCAGGGGAGGGCTGGCTGGAATCTGTAACTACTTTGGTTGCAATCCAAGTCAGACTTGTAAGTGGCTATCCTTAGCATTGGTTACCATAGCCCTGTCCCGGACATACAAACAAATAGCTTTGGTAAATCACCTTATAGGAAGTGTAGATGGGAATATTTACTCTCCACTCTCACTTTGGCACACATTACTTCAATGAGTTCACGCTCAAATAACTACAGTTTCTATACATTTTGTATGGAGATTTTATTGACTTTCTTCGCTCCCTCTTTTTCCCCTCGCCCCCTCTCATCTTTCTTGTCTTACTCCCTGCCCCTCTCCCTAGGCGGCCAGTCTGCGGCAGTTGGAGGAGGAGAATCATGATGCAGCGGCACGTCTCGAAGAGGTGGTATACCGAGGGGACTTGCTACTGGAGAAGATCCAAAGCGCCCTGGCTGATATTGCTCAGTCACAACTTCGTACTCGCAGTGGAGGACCCAGCCAGACCACACCGCCTGAATCATGACCCCCACACATGGGGCAAAGACATTCTCACATCACTTTCTCACATAAATACACCAGAGGGTGCAAATGTGTACAGAAAATCAAATAAAGAGCCCACTGGGTGGACCTGAACAGCTGACCTCTCAAGGATGTGAATCTATGGAAAATACTTCTCTCAATATGTGAGTGGAACATTGGGAAGTTGGTGCTTGGGGAATTCAGTGAGGCAAGCCATGAACCCACATGTTCCTTTACACAAGGACCTTGAGTTCTGCCAGCAAGGAACTGTTTACTCTGTCCTTTTCTTAGCACACTCTATTTTGGATTAAAAAAACACTGCTCGGGTGTCAACATCTGCTGTCATTTTCTTAACCCTGGTTATTTTGAGGATGCTAGTTAAGGGTCTGCTGACTGCTGTTGGTAGCCATTTTTGTACATACTGAAAGCAGCTGGTAAAAGGAACAACAATCCTAAATTGATAGAAGCCCATTTTGCATGCTGCATGCCAACAAATAATAGCCCTTTACAAGCAAGCCCTGTTGTTTTAGAAAGTCAGGTTTTGTATTATTTTATACCAATTTTTTAATCAACAGTTTATTTCAAGGCATAAATGGCATTTTAAAAGTAAGTCGACTGTTTGCATTTCATGTGGAATGTTAGTGCTTGTTTAATGTTTTGTATTTTGATATGCAACAGACAAACCTTGGCCCCACAGAAAGATGGCTTTCAGAATGCCCTTGAATTGAAAGTGTTTTTTTAGTCTTATATACTAAGGGGATTCGATTGAGCAGCCCGGGTTGACCCAGCTATATCTCCTAACGTGACTGGGCGAACTCTTGAGTGAGGTGCACCCTGCTCAAATCGAACGGTAATCTGCACAGCTCGTGATATTGTCAACATTGTGCATCATTGAGAAACATGTATCATAAAATATGTTTGAATTCAACTAGTTTTCATTGGGATGGCAGATGAAGCCTTTTAATCAAAAGCAATCCATTTGGCATGTGAAAAGACAATCCTACTCATTACTACACATGCTTAACCTACATCCCTTTTGTTTTCAGTAGCCCAGTTCCAAAACGAATGCATCAAAGCTAACCCGATTCACCCGGGACATTGATAAAACTCCCTCACTAGCTGGGAAACCGGCCTTCAACGTTTAATTGAAGTGAGAAGTGTTCCAGAGGCTGACTACATTGCAGTCCTATCATCGTTAAACCATTCCCTGTAATGTACTGTATTTTCAATTACTACAATGTAGGCGGCCTGGAACGCAACCATGCTCAGGGTAAACCGGTGGACCGACCTGAAAAAAAGGCATATTACTTTCCTCTGATTGGTAGATAGCTAGGTTACGTCCCCCCAATATTTCCACGACCGATTGCTTAAAATAAGCATTTATTTCATTTTATCTTCTATTGGCTAATCTCGGTGTCATTTCTGTAGCATGTACTTGCGTGGAGTAAGCGTTATGTTTTTAGTGCATCCATTCTGGGACTAATTGGCTATTTTACTATTTACAGGGAGAGTTGAGGTCGAAGATGGATGAATGGAGATGAGCAACGCTTACCAAACCCTTGTACTGTTAGTCTTGTTAAATATCAAAAATAGTTGTCATTGACTCAAGTCTTTTATTTTCTCCATACACAGTCAGTGTTTGCAGTGTGTGTATCTAGTTAACGTTAGATAGCTAGTAACGTTACATAACGTCGAGTCTTTCCCCTCATTCCCTAGCCAAATTTACGGACCTAAATTCTGTCATATTGGAGCAGGGCTGGGCAGCTAGCCTAGCCATCAATTGAATCTGGAGCAGGATACAGAGGTGGGTAAAAGCTATTATTAAATCCAAGTCTGGATAGTTTTTACATTATGGTCAACGTCGATCAGCAACTATCAAGACATAGACAGCCTACACCTAGCCTAGATGTCAAATTGCAATGACAGCATTCAATACAGTTATCTTCTCGTTGGCAGACTTGTTTCGTTGCATGCATACCTGTGGTTTTGTCATGTTTACGTCTGTTACGCAACCCAATGCACAAATCATGGCAATGACGTGTTCATCATCACCTGCTCGTACAGTCCTTATTATTAACACTGGCGCCACATAAGCAGCGTCCTCATCATGGGCATCTTATAGACCTTGAGTAATTGGAATTGAGTGAAATAACATGTCCTTACATTCCAATGTTGCGTCTACGTCCAATCGTTTTCTATTTTGGATTTATCTATGTATCAAATTCAATAGTTAAACATTCTCAAATAACAATGGGACCTCTGAAGCACTGGTTTCAAATCAAACATCACAATTCACAAGCTTTGGTAAGGCCATCAGAAATATCCCTATTTCAATCATGCCTGAATAGTGATGAGATACAGAATGTCTGAAATCCACAAAACAAAGGACATTACTACTAGTACTAACTACTAGCTTAAATCTCAGGAAAATACAATATGTCATTGTTGCTAAATTGATATACCTAATAGTATAGGCAACCGGAGTAGGAGCCTGGTGCACAACTCATGAAAACAGGCATTGGAAATTGTTGTGATTCATTGGACTGGTACATGAGCTCAACCCTATGGACCAGTCCCCCAAGACACTATTCCTCACTGCCTATTGAAATGTTTCTGAGGGCATGGAGCTTGGTGTTGTTCTTGGCTGTGTGTATGTGTCCCAGACAGTCCCCCTCCCTCTGGCATCATGACTGGGTCTTTTCATGCTGAAGGGGAGTTGCTTCCTGTCTGGTGCTGACTCACAGGGTGGAGACCACTTGGTTTCTTGATTGCATGTTTAACGTTCTTTTTTTGCACTGCACACAATGGCCCCTCTCTCTCTCTGCACCTGTCTTTCAAGAAAGAGTGAACTTGCATCAAATCAACGTTTTTTGGTTACGTACACAGTTTAGCAGATGTTATAGCAGGTGCAGCAAAATGCTTATGTTACTAGCACCTAAAAATGCAGTAAGATGTCAAGCAAGAACATAAATAATACAAGATTTTAACAAGCAATAAAGAAATATCCGAATGGATCCAATTAACCTAACAACCCAAATAGCACTGTAACAGTAATCCAAATGAACAACCCAAATAGCACTAACAGTCATCCAAATGCAATCTATACGCATCTACACCGGAGGAATTTACATAAGGTATACTAAGAATAGGTACAGCAGTAACATTAGATGTTTTAGTGTGGGCATAACTGGTCTGTATTATGCAAAGACAAGTTAAAACAGGCTCCTCACTGCTAGTAATAGACAGTAGCGATATAATGTCTCTCAGATATTACTCAACTGGAACTAAAAACTATTGGATGTACAGTAGGCTTATGTTGAATATCAGTACATGTGTATTGGGCCTCAGTCACTCAGTGTTGTCATTATTTCCCTTTGCTCTACAGGATAGTATGGCCATGACGGGAGGGACTGCAGCTGCCCTTCCCATGAGCAACCACACCCGGGAGAGGGTGACCGTGGCCAAGCTGACACTGGAGAACTTCTACAGCACTCTGCTGACACAACACGAGGAGCGTGAGACCAGGTACGTGTCTCCTATAGGCCACCCATTCTCCTATAGGCCACCAATTCTCCTATAGGCCACCCATGCATGTGACAGCCAGGTGTTCCCGAATATTTGCATTTGGCAACGCAAGCTTGTTTGGGCTACATTTTAAGAGGACCCAAATAGTGGGTTGTTATGTTGAGAGAATGAGAGAGACTTTGTTCTTTATAAAATGACTGGGGTTTATTCCAACCCGACCGTCCTCACGTTTGTGAGCTAGCATCACAATCACAACTGTTTAGCTAAAGTACTGTGGCTCCTGTAGGACATCTCTACTATGGTGGGTGAAACCGTAACACACAACAATAACTCTCAGGGTAGGCTATATAGCGTCCATAACATTTGGAGTAGAAATTGCACTTTAATCATTAACAATCATCACAGTTTTATGTCTGAAAAATGTTGATAGATGATCATGAAAGACAACGCCACCACGGCCTAGACTGGGGAAGACTATTTCAGAATAACTAGACTGGGGTAGACTGTTTCAGAATAACTAGACTGGGGAAGACTGTTTCAGAATAACTAGACTGGGGAAGACTGTTTCAGAATAACTAGACTGGGGAAGACTGTTTCAGAATAACTAGACTGGGGAAGACTGTTTCAGAGTAACTAGACTGGGGAAGACTATTTTCAGAATAGCTAGACTGGGGTAGGCTGTTTTCAGTATAGCTAGACTGGGGTAGACTGTTTTCAGTATAGCTAGACTGGGGTAGACTGTTTTCAGTATAGCTAGACTGGGGTAGACTGTTTTCAGAGTAATTAGACTGGGATAGACTGTTTTCAGAGCAGTCTACCCCAGTCTAGTTACTCTGAAAACAGTCTACCCCAGTCTAGTTATTTTCAGAGTAATTAGACTGGGATAGACTGTTTTCAGAGTAATTAGACTGGGATAGACTGTTTTCAGAGTAATTAGACTGGGGTAGACTGTTTTCAGAGTAATTAGACTGGGGTAGACTGTTTTCAGAGTAACTAGACTGGGGTAGACTGTTACAGAATACATGCATGTTCCCCTCTGTTTTTCCAGGCAGAAGAAGCTGGAGAAAGTCATGGATGAGGAAGGCTTGATAGATGAAGAGGTAAACCTCCACTCGTGTGGAACGATGGCTTTAATTCCAATAATGGATTGGAATCAATGTCGTGGGTAGCACTTTCTTTGCATGTTTGCCACATCTACTATTTTAGAGGAAACCAAATGGAACTGATTATTGGTGTTTCTCAACAGAAGGTAATGCGACGCTCCCAGCACGCCAGGAAGGAGACAGAGTTCCTGCGGCTGAAGAGGACCCGGCTGGGCCTGGACGACTTTGAGTCACTAAAGGTCATTGGTCGAGGCGCTTTTGGAGAGGTAGGTTATTATATCTCTCTTCAGTTTATTTTCTTTATATGGACCTTTGAGTGTATGCTGGTACTGATTGTCGATTAATATGGTCTTTACTGAAGCTTTCAAAAAAGTTTGCAATGCATGGTTTGGTCTGACCTCTCATTTTATAAAACAGTTAGCAACTAATTACACTTAAGCCTCTCAAATGTGGCATACTCATGTGTGACTCCTACGTTTGTCCTCAGGTCCGCTTGGTGCAGAAAAAAGACACCGGGCACATATATGCCATGAAGATCTTGAGGAAAGCTGACATGTTAGAGAAGGAGCAGGTGGCTCATATTCGGGCAGAGAGGGACATCTTGGTGGAGGCGGACGGGGCCTGGGTGGTCAAGATGTTCTACAGTTTCCAGGATAAGAGGAACCTCTACCTCATCATGGAGTTTCTACCTGGAGGTGGGTTTCTCTTGCTGGACACAGTCTGACTCCACAAATTACATCAAACCATTTTTTATTAGATATAATTATTAGGAAGAAATATAGTGACATTACACATTGTACATAGACATCTAGAGCAGGGTTCTTTAACCTTTCCCATCATGTTAGTAATAAAAACTATTTTCACATCTTGTCGGGTGAATGATAATGTCAAGGAAAAGCAATCAATGAATAGATTTGGTAGATAGTTTTTCATTATTTTAGCCTCCCCACATGATAATTGAAAGAGGGAAGTGTAAACTTTAACATAGCCAAAAATGAATGTCCAAGTTAAGAAAGTTTTACCAGGAGCTCCACTGAGTGTAGTTAACAACAATGAGTGTAATTTGGTCTGACGAATCCCGGTTCGTGTTGCGTCATGCTGATGGCAACGTCTGGTTTTGGCATAAGCAGCATGAGTCCATGGACCCATCCGGCCTGGTGTCTACGGTACAGGCTGGTAGTAATATGTGGGGAATGTTTTCCTGGCACACGTTAGGTCCCTTGATACCGATTGTGCAACGTCTGAATGCCACACCTTGTACTATCCATGCCCCGACAAATTCAGGCTGTTCTGGAGACAAAAGGGGTTCTACCCGGTACTGGATGGGTGTAGCTAATAAACTGGCCAATGAGTGTATACTGTTATTATATACTTTAATTTAATTGGTCATCTGTTACACACATGTAAAAAAAACGGGGTTAGTGGCATAGTGTCATTAATATCAATTCAATGTGCAGGTGACATGATGACCCTGCTGATGAAAAAGGACACCCTGTCTGAAGAGGCTACCCAGTTCTACATAGCTGAGACCGTCCTGGCCATCGACTCCATCCACCAGCTGGGTTTCATCCACAGAGACATCAAACCTGATAACCTGCTTCTGGACTCCAGAGTGAGACATGGGCCTGGTCCAGGCCTACCCCTGTACACAAACAGATAGACACATGCTCAGAGACACGCACACAGAGAAGCATTCACTTAGATGGCCAATTAAAGTATATAATAACCGTTCGTATTGAAGGTGTGATCGGAGAGTCTTTTTCTTCTCCAGGGCCATGTAAAGCTGTCTGATTTTGGTCTGTGTACGGGACTGAAGAAGGCCCACCGTACAGAGTTCTACAGGAACCTCACACACAACCCTCCCAGTGACTTCTGTGAGTCACTCTTTACAACCTGTGAATCATTCACTTTTATTTTCATTCAGACAAAATATAATTTGTTTGTTCAGTCGTTTTTATGGGAGAACACTGCCATGTCTTTGAACTTGCAATATTCCACAGCCTTCCAAAACATGAACTCAAAGAGAAAAGCAGAGACGTGGAAGAAGAACCGGAGGCAACTGGTAAGAGTTTGTGCATGTGAGAGACTATATATTTTACCGCCCATTATATCTTTGGTACTGCCCTTCCCAATGGTCCTTTGAGTAGGATCCCTCTTAGGGATCTCATCAGGGTTTTTGTTAAGGATCCTCTGAGCACCATGGACTGTGAAACAAGCACACCCAATACTGTAGCCTTTGGGTTGTATTTACTTACTAGTGTCTCCCCATCTGTTTGTTTAACCAACAGGCCTACTCCACAGTAGGAACACCAGACTACATTGCACCAGAGGTGTTCCTGCAGACGGGATACAACAAGCTCTGTGACTGGTGGTCTCTGGGGGTCATCATGTATGAGATGCTGATAGGTATGTCTATGTAACCGAGTCAATTACAACATGCCCAAGTATGTTTCATTAGGAACTCAAAGATAGGACATTTTTTCAGAAAGTTAGCTGGCTAACTCATTGCTCCTACTTTGTAACATACTGACATTCTCCCCTGGTGTCTCTCAGGGTACCCCCCGTTCTGTTCTGAAACACCCCAGGAGACGTATAGGAAGGTGATGAACTGGAAGGAGACCTTGGTCTTCCCCCCTGAGGTGCCCATCTCAGAGCGGGCCAAGGACTTGATTCTCAGGTTTGTGGTCATATGAAACCTTATAGGATAGCCGCTTGTGTGTATGTATCAACGTGTATTGTCCTCTTAGGAAAAAAGTATTGTAACACTTTACTGGTAAAAATGTTTTATTTTTTATTTCACCTTTATTTAACCAGGTAGGCCAGTTGAGAACAAGTTCTCATTTACAATTGCAACCTGGCCAAGATGAAGCAAAGCAGTGCGACAAAAACAACACAGAGTTACACATGGGATAAACAAACGCACAGTCAACAACACAATAGAAAAATCTATGTAAAGTGTGCACAAATGTAGTAAGATTAGGGAGGTAAGGCAATAAATAGGCTATAGAGGCAAAATAATTACAATTTAGCATTAACACTGGAATGATAGATGTGCAGATGATGATGTGCAAGTAGAGATACTGGGGTGCAAAAGAGCAATAAAAACAAAAACAATATGGGGATGAGGTAGTTGGGTGGGCTATTTACAGATGGGCTGTGTACCTGTGCAGTGATCCGTAAGCTGCTCTGACAGCTAACGCTTATAGTTAGTGTTTTAATACTTGTTATAAAGATGTGTGAGCCTTTTATAATGTCTTATATTTTAGGCCTATAGCTTCACATTTGCTAGATTGGGTGAACTCAAAATAGCTGTTACTCATGATCATTATGAGATGTTAATGACGAAGACATTTATAAGGTGGTCATACATGTTAATAACATGTCTTATAATGCATTATAACTGGATCGTAAGTCACATCTGCAGGCTGAGTTACCAAAATGATCACATCCACAAAAACACGCCGTATCAAACTGCAGTAAAGTAGACATTTTATTTCAGCGCAATGGATTTCCTCTTGTGAAACAAAGGCTTTGGTGCTCCAACAACATGAACCCATTTCAGGTACTGTAATGACGCTGAGAACCGTGTTGGTGCTGTGAGTGTTGAGGAGATGAAGAGTCACGCCTTCTTTGAGCCTGTGGACTGGGAACACATCAGGTATGTGTTTGTTCTTCAGTACATACGTGTGTGTGTCTAATCATGTATGATGGCAATATCTTAAAGGAGGTATAAGATGCAATCACAGCCCAAACAAAAGCCAAGTCACTTAGCTTTAATTTGGTTGTCTTTGGTGCGTTTCAGCAAAATGCATTAGGAAAAAGGTTTTAAATAGACCAACGGCTCACATTTGCCTTCCTTCCATAGGGAAAGACCAGCCGCCATCTCCATTGAGATCAAGAGCATCGATGACACATCGAACTTTGATGAGTTCCCAGAATCGGACATCCTTCAGCCAGGTAATAATAATCACTTTGTCTCTATTACTACTTTGAGCTGCATTTCATGTATGAAAAGTGTTTCACAATAAGCATGAAATGAATGATAAAATGTAAAAACTATTAAAGCAGAAGAAACAATGTGCTGCAGTGCAGGTTTGCTTTGGTGTACAGGAATATTTGAGTCATCATCTCCAATTTAGATTAAATAGGACCCATAGTACTGTTGTTATTCACACATTCCTACAGTTCTGAGATCTAGATTAATTTCCTATTCAGTTTTGCCCTCTAGTGGCAAGGAGGAGACAATAACACTGGTATTAACCTTAATACACTGTTGTATATAATTTACAATCTTGTTGTTTCAGTTTCCAACGTGACGGAGCCAGACAAATCCAAGGACTGGGTGTTCCTGAACTACACCTACAAGAGATTTGAGGGGCTGACTCAGCGAGGCACCATCCCCACATACATGAAGGCCTGAGATGAGGAGGCCATGAGGGAAATGGGAGAGACAATGTAGACACAGGGTTGGGCGGTAAACACCTGCTGTGCTGAAAGCACAGGATCAAGAATGATGATGATGAGGAGGAGGTTCTTGGCTTCATGCTTCACCGGGGTTTTCCTGCTTGGCCACATCCATTGGGGCACCAACGGCAAGGGATATAAATAATACATGTATGTATTTTGTCTTAGGCCTTGCTTGGGCTGTTAAAGGGGAAGTTTGTGTTTTACAACCTGATGTTAGATGGTTCCTCAACCTGAAAAAAACTGAACTTCCCCTTTGAAGTGACTACTACTAGGTGACTAAATCAACGGGCGCGTTCTTCTGCCCAGGCGTTACTGAAGTGTGCCAGATCTTACAACACTTGGATAGGTATTTTACCTATTGGCTAACCACATGTTATAGCAATCTGGTGTCCGAAGGCATAGTCGATGACGAGGTACGCAACCATTGGTTGATGAAACGTCTGAGCAGGGGAACGCGACCATCATATCTGCATGTTTACACACTGATTTGCAGGGTCTAAAACGCTGGAGAAGGACTGCCCCACACACAGGGTATTCGTTTGGGGTTATCCTAGTGACCTCATGTATGACTGCAGAAAAATGCATGTAGTTAATGTTAAGTAAACGTTGTTTGCTGAACTTGTAGGTATAAAAAGTTCTAACGTTTCAAGTCTTTTATGGTTGCCATGTTAGCCAAAAAGTTTCATGCTAGTTACAATGCAAATAGTAATCCTTCCGTCATGGAACGTTCGCTGCTAACATGGAATATGGTGAGCCATCCGTACATGTATCTATGGCTCTGGGATTAATCCATTGTGATGTCTATTCAATGCCTTGATAATCTGGAATTTAATAGCTCAAAATTATTTAATGTAATGTAGAAGCAGATTTGTTTTTGCAAGTTAGAGGACAAGTCATGGATGTCAATGGAAATTCAATGCTACTAATACTTAAAGGTTGCAATATGATGTAGATGCAGAAAGTAAACAGTATATTGGATCAATTTCCGCAACAACTAAGAGCGTTGAAGCGTGATACTCAACTTCTCTGCTTTTTTTTGGTCGCGTGGCTACCACGCTGTATATGGTATGAAGCGAACCCGTGCAGATGCTGTGTGTGACTGCGGGAGAGCAACATTGCGTCATTTTGCTGAGTCTAACTTTACATTAGTTACATTTCTGTTCAAATTTATTGACAAAGATATCAGATGGCACTTTTTTTTTTTTTAAAGAACATTGGAAATCATGTTTGATCTCCACTTCACATCGCTCCCCAAAATGCATCCATTTAAGTTAGGAACTACATTTTCAATTACATGTACTTTTTTTATAGTAAACATTTACTCAACTTTAGTGACCACCCACTGTGGGTGATGTCATAAAAATAGATATTCAAACGTAAGGGTCAAACATTTCAGCGATTCCGATTTAGTTGTGCACCTCAGCACAACTTGCATATCCAATAATCTAAACTTGTGTAATGTTGCCCTGGCTACAGTTCCTTCCAAAAGTATTCATCCCCTTTGGCGTTTTTCCTATTTTGTTGCATTACAACCTGTAATTTAAATTGATTTTTATTTGGATTTCATGTAATGGACATACACAAAATAGTCCAAATTGGTAAAGTGAAATGAAAAAAATAACTTGTTTAAAAAAACGTCAAAGTGGTGCGTGCATATGTATTCTCACCCTTTGCAATGAAGCCCCTGAATAAGATCTGGTGCAACCAATTACCTTCAGAAATCACATAATTAGTTAGATTGCAAACATGTGGACTTTAAGTGTCACATGATCTGTCACATGATGTCAGTATATAGACACCTGTTCGGAAAGGCCACAGAGTCTGCAACACCACTAAGCAAGCGGCGCAATGAAGACCAAGGAGCGCTCCAAACAGGTCAGGGACAAAGTTGTGGAGAAGTACAGATCAGGGTTGAGTTATTTAAGAAAAATCTGAAACTTTGAACATCCCACGGAGCTCAATTATTAAAAAATGGAAAGAAAATGGCACCACAACAAACCTGCCAAGAGAGGGCTGCCCACCAAAACTCACGGACCAGGCAAGGAGGGCATTAATCAGAGAGGCAACAGAGACCAAAGACAACATTGAAGGAGCTGCAAAGCTCTACAACGGAGATTGGAGTATCTGTCCATAGGACCACTTTAAGCCGTACACCCCACAGAACTGGGCTTTATGGAAGAGTGGCCAGAAAAAAAACATTGCTTAAAGAAAAGAATAAGCGAACACATTTGGTGTTCGCCAAAAGGCATGTGGGAGACTCCCCAAACATATGGAAGAAGGTACTCTGGTCAGATGAGACTAAAATGTAGCTTTTTGGCCATCAAGGAAAAATACCTCCCATCACCCCAAGGACACCATCCCCACAGTGAAGCATGGTGGTGGCAGCATCATGCTGTGGGGATGTTTTTCATCGGCAGGGACTGGGAAACTGGTCAGAATTGAAGGAATGATGGATGGCGCTAAATACAGGGAAATTCTTGAGGGAAACCTGCTTCAGTCTTCCAGAGATTTGAGACTGGGACGGAGGTTCACCTTCCAGCAGGACAATGACCCTAAGCATGCTGCTAAAGCAACACTTGAGTGGTTTAAGGGGAAACATTTAAATGTCTTGGAATGGCCTAGTCAAAGCCCAGACCTCAATCCAATAGAGAATCTGTGGTATGACTTAAAGATTGCTGTACACCCATCCAACTTGAAAGAGCTGTAGCAGTTTTGCCTTGAAGAATGGGCAAAAATCCCAGTGGCTATATGTGCCAAGCTTATAGAGACACCCCAAGGGACTTGCAGCTGTAATTGCTGCAAAAGGTGGCTCTACAAAGTATTGGCTTTGGGGGGGTGAATAGGTATGCACGCTCAAGTTTTGTTTTTTTGTCTTATTTCTTGTTTGTTTCACACACACAAATATTTTGCATCTTCAAAGTGTTAGGCATGTTGTGTAAATCAAATTTATACAAACTCCAGGTTGTAAGACAACAAAATGGGGTAAATACTTTCCCAAGACACTGTATCTGGCACAGGTCAAAGTTCAAATGCTATGTGATCTGGAGCAGGTGTAAATTCAATGTATTAAATTATTTATTTTGACCCTGAACAAATTGATAAATCTCCAAATGTTTGCAGAAGTTAACACCCAAACACACCACAAATTAGGATGCATCATGTGTTAATGAGCAATTAAAGTGTTGATAACTAAAACGAAATACCTCAAATATAACAATGCTAGAAGATACCCGTAGACTTCCAGTCATTGCGCTAACGCTAGTTAGCATTAACTTGCGAAACTACCTCTAACTTCCTTCATACTGGACACAGACATAAAAAGGGTATCCAGGACTTCATCTGACTCTGGGTAAGTAGATAAAGGGCCTCATTGCCAAAATCCTGAAGTATCCCTTTAACTTGTAAATGATTCAAGAATGGAAATAAAAACGAATTGTTTACATAGAGAAGAAGAGTTAAGGTAACTTTTTCATAAAAGGTAGTTTAACTCAAATTCATTATTTGATGCATTTGTTCATTCTTAACTTGATTTGTCTTTCACCGGAACATGTTACAAATATATTAAAGGGATAGGTCACCCAAATTACAAAATTGCACATTGGTTACCTTACCCTTAAGCAGTCTAAGCTTTGGTTTTAATTTCCTGGCACTGTTACCAAATGTTAATGTTTTAGCATTTGTGGCACAAATAACTGTAATTTGGGTGAACTATCCCTTTTTATTTAACTATGCAAGTCCAGTTAAGAACAAATTCTTATTTACAATGACGGCCTATCGGGGAACAGTTGGTTAACTGCCTTGTTCAGGGGCAGAAAGACAGATTTGTACCTTGTCAGCTCGGGGATTCGATCCAGCAATATTTCGGTTACTGGCCCAACGCTCTAACCACTAGGCTACCTGCCGCAAGATTATTATAATTTTTTGGTGAAAAGGCACCCAAGCATCGATCATCATGTCACCAGAATAAAACCCTCAGTGTCTATTGGAAAGGAGCATCAAGCTCATCACTGTTCACTTTCACTACGGGTGGAATTCATCCTAATTTATTTCATCTGTAGCATATAAACTGCATGTTTTCCCGAGTCGTGGTGGGAGGACCACACAATATCATCGCGTGACTCCAAATTTACTTCGAATGATGTTTATTATAGCAATACGTGCCCATAAAGGAGTTTCCACCGCCATTTATAGCATAATTCATTTTATCTGCACAAAGATCGCCTATTGTCTACAGTGTTTTGTAGACATGTGTCGTCACATTTTTTATTCAACATGTACTTTACTCGCGTAAAAAGGTTGGATGGAAACCTGGTTAGTAACATATTATTTCCCACCCCAAAAAATCCTGTGAGGTATGTGCAAGTGTTTTAATGAACCCTGTTTTCTATTCCTGGGAAAGGAGATTGCAAGAGGATTTCCTTGGATGGAAGACTTGATTTCCATCAGAGTAAATCATTAGTTGTAATATCTTTCACAGCAAACAGCAGTATATTCCATAGGTACAATCTCATAATATAGGCTACTCTGAATTATGGTCTTGAAGACAGTTGGACTAAGCGATTGTAGTGGATATTGTATAACTGCAATATATACTTGCAATAGATTGCTTGTTTGTTACATTTATAATCACTGTTTTTATTAAATAGTTAGGTAGCCACATAGAGGATATGACTGAACTGGAAGCCTAACGTGATGTATATATTTCACTAGGGGATAAATGGTAATGACTGAGTGTACCTCGCCAAAACCAAATGAACTTGATCTAATGACCTCAGTCAAAGAAGGTCTTACACAGGCAGGCCAATTCTGATATTTTTCCCACTAATTAGTCTTTTGACCACACACATTAGATATTTTCACATCATATATTTATCAGAGATTATCTGATTGGTTAAAAAAAATACATGTGTGAAAAAATTATCAGAATTGGTCTGCCTGTGTAAACGCAGCCTTATTTTTATAGATGTGTTTTATTCAATAAGTTCTAATCTTAGCATTAATCGGCCATTGTTTTGCATGCCCATTAACTGTTGCCTCAGGACAATGATCCAGTGTTACTGAATGGTAAAGGAAATAACTGTCAGTGAACACTGACCAAGGATGTCTAAGTGTTTTATGTTGTTTATTTGTAATAGGTATAGTAAGGATGGATGGGGTAATTGATATATTCACTGTAGAACTATATATGTACAAAACTTTTTGAATATTTGAGTTCACTCACACTCAAAATAAACGATTCCAAAACTACAAAGCCCAGAATGATTTAGAACTTTGAGAACCAGGCTCCTATTGGTACAAAATGGATCCAAATGGATAAGTCACTACATCGGTTGACTATCTTACTGTGTTAGGTACAAGGAACAATGAGCATGCAGTCAGATTTCTGCTGCTGAAAGTATCCCAGTAGGGTGCGCCATTGACTTGCGCTAAAAACAATTTCAGTTGAGCACAGACAATTCAATAAAAAAACAGTCAACTTGTTTCTGAATGAAGTAGAAGGTAGTTTTCATTTGTCATGTGCTTGTGAAACATGTTACGTATGTACAGTTGAAGTCAGAAGTTTACATACACCTTAGCCAAATACATTTAAACTCAGTTTTTCACAATTCCTGACATTTAATCCTAGTAAAAAAAAACTGTTTTTAGGTCAGTATCACCACTTTATTTAAGAATGTGAAATTTCAGAATAATAGTTGAGTGATTTATTTCAGCTTTTTTTTTTTCATCATATACCCAGTGGGTCAGAAGTTAACATACACTCAATTAGTATTTGGTAGCATTGCCTTTAAATTGTTTAACTTGGGTCGAAAGTTTTGGGTAGCTTTCCACAATAAATTTTGGCCCATTCCTCCTGACAGAGCTGGTGTAACTGAGTCAGGATTGTAGGCATCCTTGCTCGCACACGCTTTTTCAGTTCTGCCCACGAATTTTCTATAGGATTGAGGTCAGGGCTTTGTGATGGCCACTCCAATACCTTGACTTTGTTGTCGTTAAGCCATTTTGCAACAACATTTTTTTTCTGAGGTCTTGGCTGAATTCTTTTGATTTTTCCATGATGTCAAGCAAAGAGGCACTGAGTTTGAAGGTAGGCCTTGAAATACATCCACAGGTACACCTCCAATTGACTCAAATGATGTCAATTAGCCTATCAGAAGCTTCTAAAGCCACGACATCAGTTTCTGGTATTTTACAAGCTGTTTAAAGGCTCAGTCAACTTAGTGTATGTGAACTTCTGACCCACTGGAATTGTGATACAGTGAAATAATCTGTCTGTAAACAATTGTTGGAAAAATGACTTGTGTCATGCACAACCGACTTGCCAAAACTATAATCTGTTAACAAGAAATTTGTTCAGTGGTTGAGAAACAAGTTTTAATAACTCCAACATAAGTGTATGTAAACTTCCGACTTCAACTGTATGTATGTATGTATACTGAACAAAAATATAAACGCAACATTTCAAGTGTTGGTCCCATTTTTCATAGGCTGAAATAAAAGATCCCAAAAATGTTCCAAATGCATAAATCGTATTTCTCTCAAATTTTGTGCACAAATTTGTTTACATCCCTGTTAGTGAGCATTTCTACTTTGCCAAGATAACCCATCCACCTGTTGTGGCATATCAAGAAGCTGATAAAACAGCATGATCATTACACAGGTGCACCTTGTGCTGGGGACAAGAAAATGCTACTAAAATGTGCAGTTTTGTCTCACAAAACAATGCCAGAGATGTCTTAAGTGTTGAGGGAGTGTGCAATTGGCATGTTGACTGCAGGAATGTCCACCAGAGCTGTTGCCAGAGAATTCAATGTCAATTTCTTTTCTTTTTCACCTCCCCATTAAATCGAGTTAAGGAGGAAATCGACCTCAGCAGCCTTAATGGAGAATAGAAGGCTGCATATATTCCCTTTGGACAGTAAAATGAAATTACTCTATATCGCATCTGCCAGTCTTTATTAGCGCTTATAATGCTTTTAAATGTTCACAAATAACAAAATGCATGTATTAATGCTATATACATTATTAATTACGCCTATTATAAAGTATTACCAATATATTTCTCTCCCCAAAAAATATTTCGGGAATATATACAGTAGCCTATATATCCTATTGATGGTAGCCTTTGTTCATTTCCAAACATTCATGTAGGAAGTTCGCATGCACTTTTAGAGACGGGGCGGATCTTAGCCACTGATTACTTTTTATTCAAATGACGGATGTTGTGACATCGCATGTTTAACTACAATGCTATGGCTACACAATAATAAATGTCTCACGGTTGTAGCCTATGATTTCCCCGTCACTGGATTTACCTATTGTCACTCAGAGACATAGGCCTATTATATTCGCCAAGGCAAGACGTTTTGCCAAAACACAGCCTATTTTACAGATATGACAATATTTTGTAGGCTAGATAGTAGCGTAAATACATGTAGGCAAACTTGTGGTTCAATGTATTTATTCGCAGTGTCTTGACAATTTAAGATATCACAGTGACCAATGGTCATGCGTAAAAGGCAACTCGTTATAAATGTCCTCAATCCATAATGTATTTATTCGCAGTGTCTTGACAATTTAAGATATCACAGTGACCAATGGTCATGCGTAAAAGGCAACTCGTTATAAATGTCCTCAATCCATGACGCTCAAGACTAACCTATACAATTTCACTTTTTCCCCCACATTTATATAACGTTGTGTGCGGGGCTGTAAAGTGTTCTCGGACGCACGTTTACTTTCGTTGTAGACGGGTGTATTCAATTCCGCCGATTCTGTTGCAAACCGTTTCTTAAACGGAACGAACGTGGAGTGACTTGCCTCAATTTGTCCAACAAAAACTATCGTTTTAGTTGCCAAACGGAATGCAACTGTTTGGACTAATGATTACACCCCGGGCTTCAGACGGGTTAACGAGACAGCTGCTACACGTGACGGTTATATGGTTGTATAACGCAACAATATTTAGGTCAACGCGATTCTTGTTTGGCACGTGCACACTTACATAAAGTCTCGTGCAGAGGTCTCGAATAACACTGAGGTGAGAGACAAAAAACATGTTCGAAAGAGGGGGGAAAATACCACTCGAACGAGTTGACTTATATATATATATATATGGTAATTTGTCAGGTTGGACACGGATATTTACAGAGAAAGCAGTACTCACTCACAACACGAAACCATTCAATTATAGGGAGCCTGTGTCGTAGCCTATAGACAATCACTTTTCCCTCAAATACATGCAAAATTACACTTTGTAGCCTATCATTTTAGAGGATAAAATGAACGAATCTTTGTGTTTCATGAATGTTTGTCCTACTTGCTCTGGGCTAGACTATAGCATACGAAACGTTTGTGTGTGTGTGTGTGTGTGTGTGAATGCAATGGACAGAGTGTTCCCTTCACGGGTGGTTGAGTGAATGAATGCGAGTGTAGTGGTGATATATGAGACAGATTGACCTCTTCCGCGTTTTCCTGGAGTTGTGTCCTCATTACCCAGGAGGCTACTTTATCCTTGCACGTGTAGGTCTACGTTTTTATGTATACCCCCTCCCCGCCTTAGTACAGAGAGAGGAGGAAAAAATAAAGTACGTTTACAATCCCCCGCCTCTTCTACAGTAGGCTACTTCTACTACATTTAGGCTACACTACCACTTCCTCATGTTCTGCGGCGCCGGGCTGCTGCTGACCGGCTCCAGCCATGTCCAAAGAGAATTTAGCCGGCGGCGGCAATGACGGGACCGCAGACAAACGAACAGGTACTGGTAGACCTACTTGTACCGCGTTCAAGACAACTTGGAACTCGGAAACTCGTAAGCTGAGCTCCGGGTTTCACGTTTGAAAATGATCAGAATCAACCAATAGGAACCTCTACGCAAAAACCGTACGCAAATTTTCACTTGGAGGTTCTGATCTTTCCGAGTTGTATTGAAAGCACCACGTGTGAGTTCTCTAGGCTATGAGGTGATAATAGTTGATTGTAGTCGATGCTATGCGCCGGGTGGGATTTGAGGGGAGCTGTTTCTTTCGCTTTGAAAACAATTCTGGTTCTTCCCCAAAATGTAGGTCAGTAGATCAGTGGAGCAAACGCACACTCGAGGAAGTCCTGGGACGCGCTCGTGGAAATGTAATAATTTTGGCCATATTTGTGGCATTCTACCATGTAATTTCGCAGGTAGGATTTGGCGTGATTTTATAACAATATGTGCATGGTGGAATTGTATTTATGGTAAACCTGGTGTAAAACTATGCAGCTGCCTTTTCATTGGCGGTCAATAGATCTTCTGTTCATCCCTTTGGTATTTTTGCCTAGACTAATAGTCTATGTCGGTTAGCCTGTTAATCAAATAAAATGGCACCAATCACGTAATTTATGCGTGGATAATGCTTGCACCATGTCCTGTTCAGTCGCACGTATTGCCTAAACTGTGTTTTATATATGCGTTTGGGTAGCCTAAAGTCATAGCCTAGCTTACAGGTTTTCATAGTTGTAGAATTTCAATGTTTCGCGGCAAGTTTGTACTTTTGGTGACGAGAATTTCCGATGTCTAAAGCATTCTGATGCATTGCCACATGTTCTCCATGACCCCATTGTGATTTTGGCGATGCCTGGTAAAATGTTAAAGAATATTTCCAAGAAGTGGGTTATGAAACAGTTTCCAAATTCTTAAGGTGGGTGGGTGGATTTATTGGAACGCAGCCCAAAACAATTATTGTTCCTTCCCGAACGTGCTAAGCTAGGCTAATATGCTGCATTCATGCTTAATAACACAATTTCCCATTCTGTAATTTGACCATAACATCCAATAACGTACGTGTTATGAATGTAGTTGAATATGGTCACTCAGGACGCTCCTTTGAAAATAATACCTATTTGCAGCATAAAACATTAGTAAAAAATGTGTAGGCCTGCCTGACACATTTTAATTGGGCCTATATGCTACATCAAATAGGCTAGCTGCGCTTTGGCCAATATGACTGTAGTAACTTGTTTAGGCTATGTAGGCCTGTGTTCAGTTATTTTGTAAAACACCAGAGCCTATAACTTGATAACTTTTCAACACAAGCTGCACGTGCCAAATATGAGGCAAACATTTTGACATTGGTTGACAATTCTTAATGGTGTTGTAGGCTTAACACTCAATTGCTATAACAATATTTATTTGTTCCTGACGTAATAATTATTGCACTTAAAGTAGTACCAGACCTAAAGGTGTTCTAGGATGACAAACGTTACACAGGAATGGATAAATAGGAAATAATGTGTTACATAGCCCTCTCAGTTAGGCAACCAATTGTTAGAACCATATTGCCAACAGTCAACTGTACTTCACCTGAATAGCATAGATTCCCCCATTACAAGATGTATTCCCTCTGTTTTGTATATTGAATAAACAAAATGTATTCTACTGTCAGCCCTCTTTCTTAATATTGTACCTCATCTCATGTATGCATGTGTCCAACATGGTATTGCCATTTTGCCTGGCCCCTAGTATTATTCAAAACCAGTGCAGAGGTTGGTGTGGGGATGGGGGCGATTCCTGTGGGAGTGAAAGGGGAATGGCTCTCCTCAGGTGAGCTAGTCAGATTGGCCAGTGTGACCGGTGTAGAGTTGCCTTTCTTTTGTTGGCTTAAAAGACGGCCAAAGGATTGGATCTATTTTCAGATAATAAAAACAAGCATCCTTAAATTAGGTGAAGTGTAAAGCTCAGATTCCTCTGAAAGAAAATGTGCAAACACAAGGAGGTATGATTAACCCATAATTCATTCTAGGCTTTTACATGTAAGATTGATGAAGAAGTTTGTGCAGGACAACTTCACTGGAACTTCCCTTTTTCCACGAGGGGGTGGGGTTATGATGGGGAGATGAGAATAAAGTGCATAATGTAAACCTGGACACTAATAACTAGCCTATCGGGTCTCTACAATATTCTACAAGTATAATATAGAATTTGAATGGAGAAAGGTGTGTGTAACGCAAACAAGGGTACTTATACTGATTACTAGCTTATCAGGTAATAAACTACATGCTTTTCCCCAGTGAATATAATAGGGAATCTGAACTCGGATACTGACCAATACTGCCATAACGTCATACTGCCTTAACTAGACTACTGCCATAACATCATACTGCTGTGCTGTCTAATCAACTTTTAGACATGAATGTTCTAGTTGTACCATAGACCCTATCGACACACTGGGGTTCTTGTGTGAGAGCGACAGGGGAGGAGTGAGGGATAGGGGAGGTTGATTATGAGGCACCAGCACCAGTAGAACCAGCCACAGGAAGCTCATCTGATGAGGGAGAGTCCTTTTGAGGGTCCATTTATATGGCTGTGACTGCCAGGGTCTTCATCATTATCATCATCTGCTGAAGACTTGGACCAATAGAGTAGTGCGATCCTCGCCACATTTATCCAGCCATGAGAGAGCATCATCCATGGAAGGTTCAGCAGCTGCATTATCGAGCTCCAGTGCACAGCCTTCTCACTCCGTCACACAGCCCTTACTTGCCATACAGTCATCTCTTAGGAAGCCAGGACCAGAAGTGTAATTTAGTGTCTCATTCAAGGTGATTCAATTGACCTGGTTTCTGCACCACCCACTCATGTCCTGCACAACCAGGGAACTTGTTGATGTCTGGTTCTCAGTTGTCAGTGAGTTCGCGTTTCCCTCTGCATCTCCTATTAGCGTCAAGAACTGGATCAACATTTAAGAAGAGTACTGTCAATTTTTTCTTTCAGAGAACAGAAATTAGTTTCTGCTTGTATCCCAAGACACACACACCCTAAGGGGTCGGAAGCACTCTGAACATTTAAGGGTTATTAACTGCTTTGCTCAAAGTCACAACAGCAGGAGATGACATGGAGAGAGGCTGGCCTAGCCAGGAAATGACTTCTGCTTATTTTCCAGGGGTTGCTCCAGTCCCCTGATGAACTTTGATCCAAACTGGGTCAACGAAACGGATGTGTAGCACAACCATTTCCCCACATAACTACCTAATTGTATTTGATATGACATTGTCTTCCCCTTAAGTTAGTTACTGCAAAATAGGGGTCTTCACTCTTCCCTTTACAATTGTGTTGGATTTTATGAAATGTATGATGTTCTAATTTATATCAATTTTCAGTGAATAAATGTTAATGTACATTCTAAATTTACCTCAACCCTGAGCTGCTCACTGTCTTAGTCAAACATCCAAAATCCACAATGTTTCTACTTGATTGGGCAACAAACTTTGTCAGATTTGTCTTAACTATTTTCATGAAAATGAAAAAATAAATAAATGGAGATTAACCCTACACGATGATACAACTACAGAATTAGCTAAATGATTAAAATTACCGTAGTTCCACTACCATCTCTCTACCTGTGGAATATTTCCAGTTGTTTTTGCTTTTATGCTACTACAGTTTCTCATGCTTGGTGAGATGCCTGCAGGAAAGGAAGGGAGGGCAGGGCTGGAATATTGTTCTGCATTCCACCTCTGTCAGAAATGACCCCAAAATTCCTAGACATAGCCAAGGTTAGTTCATTCATTATTCGTAAACATTTGTTTGCATTAGAATCCCAAAAGATCTTCCCCCTTTTAAACAATATTTCATATAAAATATCACTGCTTATAGTATAATGGGGAGTTGTGCAGGAAGTATGTCAATATTACAGCATTTATATAAGCAGTGAAGTAAGGCGATAGCAGAAACCATCACGTGCCACATGCTGGGGGTAAACTGGGATAAAGCCAGTGGTTAGACGCCCTCTTATGGTGACTTTTACTATCTACATGGAAACTCATCACGTGCTGCGTGACAGCCGGGAGAAACTGTCAGTGCCAGAGGTTGGTGTCTAGTAGGCTGATTTAGGTTGGAGAGTTCATTCACCTCACCTGCCAGGTTTATGGTTTTCAAGATGACTAGTTACAAGCTGGACGGTCATTTCCAGTTAGCTGAACTGAACTTAAACTAATTTACACTGAGGAACATTTGTCAACGGCCTTACAATTGAGAGTTTATTTACAGTCCTCTCAAGTGGATGTTAGTTAGTGCATACACACTTATCATGTGACTGATCACCACAATAACATTTATATTTATAAGATGGTTTAAAATAATTTTTATTTTGAAACTTTTTACACAATATTAAGTTACACTCCCAGGCAGCTTGTAATGATACAAAGTTCCAACCATGTGTATGGGATGCTTGAGGTCAACATCCATTGAGTTGGTATTTGTGCCATCTTCTGAGGAAAGCAAGTAAGCATTCATTATTTTATTTTCTCAGTCCTCAGTTGAGGGTTTCAGTTGAGGATCGGGATATGTGAATGTTCTTCATGGAGGTTTTCAACATCGGCAAATATAAAAATCAGGGGAATTAAACAAAACACCAACCCATTTTGTCTCAAGGCCTCCATAAGGGTGTCAGTGCTACAATAATGCATCGATTTGACCGTGGGTGAATTACAAATGATGAGAAATCAAAACTAATGTGTCTGTTTTGTATGGTTCTTGTGCCTGTGGTTTAGGATCCTTGCAGTTAGGAGAAACCAATAGCCTTCCTGTTTCTCGGCCTGATGTCATAACACACCACCTGGAAAGAGCCATGCCTGATATCATAACCCCCCACCTGGCAGGAGCCATGCCAATCCAAGAGCTGTCTAGGAAACGGAAGGGGGATCTAGACAACAGGTAAGAGCAAAGAGACCTCACCTTTCATAAAGTAGCATAAAAATAACAACATTCTTATTTTTGTATCTTACCTGGTGGACTTATATTTTATGTTCTCCATGTCTTGCAGGGAAGATGGTGATGCTGAAATAGAGGAGGAACAGAGCAGGTATTTGAAGATTCTTTAGTAATTAATTTTATTTCAGCACTAATCTTGGCAAGATCTTTCAGGGCCAGGCCAAGTGTTGAAATGAATCATTTTAAATAATCATAACTATTTCCCATTCCAATTCAGATCGGAAGACGATGATCAACAGGTGAAAATAAAATGCTTCAGGTAAGAGCCTGGGCATACATATTAATTTGGTATATTGAAAGGGAGTTAAAGGCCCAATGCAGCCGTTAAAAAAAATCTCAATATCAAATCACTTCTGGGTAACAATTAAGTACCTTACTGTGATTGTTTTCAATCAAAATGGTCAAAAAGAAACAAAAATAGCTTCTTAGCAAGAGCAGTTTCTCAAGCAAGAATTTCGCTAGGACTGTCTGGGAGTGGTCTGAGCGGGGAGGGGAAAACTGAAAAGCTGTTTGGAACTCTCTTATTGGTCTCTTAACTAATTTATCGCCTGGTGATGTCACCAGACAGGCCAAAACTCCATCCCACCAAAACTGGCTGAAATTTCAGGCGGTCATTTCAAACAGCTCTTACACTAAAAGGACATTATCATCATTTTCACAATTTCACAGTATTATTCCAACATCATGTTGTGAAAATATATATAAAACACAGGAAAATCACATTTTTGACTGCACTGGCTTTAAAAAACAGGAGGATACTTTAATATTATATATAATCTAATACTCTAATACTACAGTTGAAGCTGGTGGTATGATGCGAATGACCACATCAATGTAACGCCAATAATAACAATAACACCTTCATGTGTTGTTGTTTTTATAAATGATATCATGCTGACTTGATAGCAACCCATCAGACACCTGTATACTTAAGTGTGTGAGAAATGTGTGAGAGAGACAAATAAGTGTATTTGTGCCCTCACTCAAAGGGAGCCACACAGCCAAATTGAAAAGCGGCGGAGGGACAAAATGAACACCCTTATCGACGAGCTGTCAGCCATGATCCCCTCCTGTAACCCCATGGCCAGAAAGCTTGACAAACTCACTGTGCTGCGAATGGCTGTGCAGCACCTCAAAGCCCTGAAAGGTAGGCCTCATCATCCCTAAACTGTCCTTACAACACAGTACCACACCAGGCAATCTGTGCAGCACCACACATCTCTTTAAGTTAGGTCTCATGAAGCTATACTAATGCAGTTAGATCCTAGAACACATGATGGCGGCAAAATACACAGCTGTGCACAAATAGCTATTGTTCATTGCTGATAATATACAGTACCAGTCAAATGTTTGGACACACCTACTCATTCAAGGGTTTTTCAATATTTGTACTATTTCTACTACATTATAAAGTAATAGTGAAGACATCAAAACTATGAAAAAACACACATGGAATCATGTAGTAACCAAACAAGTGTTAAACAAATCAAAATATATTTTATATTTGAGATTCTTCAAAGTAGCCACCCTTTGCCTTGGTGACAGCTTTGCACACTCTTGGCATTCTCTCAACCAGCTTCATGAGGTAGTCACCTGGAATGCATTTCAATTAACAGGTGTGCCTTGTTAAAAGTTAATTTGTGGAATTTCTTTCCTTCTTAATGCGTTTGAGCCAATCAGTTGTGTTGTGACAAGGTAGGGGTGGTATACAGAAGATAGCCCTATTTGGTAAAATACCAAGTCCATATTATGTCAAGAACAGCACAAATAAGCAAAGAGAAATGACAGTCCATCATTACTTTAAGACATGACGGTCAGTCAATGCAGAAAATGTCAAGAACTTCAAGTGCAGTCGCGAAAACCATCAAGCGCTATGATGAAACTGGCTCTCATGAGGACCGCCACAGGAAAGGAAGACCCAGAGTTACCTCTGCTGCAGAGGATAAGTTCATTAGAGTTAACTGCACCTCAGATTGCATCCAAAATAAATGCTTCACAGAGTTCAAGTAACAGACACATCAACATCAACTGTTCAGACGAGCCTTCATGGTCGAATTGCTGCAAAGAAACCACTATTAAAGGACACCAATAAGAAGAAGAGACTTGCTTGGGCCAAGAAACACGAGCAATGGACATTAGACTGGTGGAAGTCTGTCCTTTGGTCTGATGAGTCCAAATTTGAGATTCTTGGATTTTAACCGCCGTGTCTTTGTGAGACGCAGAGTAGGTGAAAGGATGATCTCCGCATGTGTGGTTCCCACCGTGAAGCATGGAGGAGGAGGTGTGGAGGTGTGTTGCTGGTGACACTGTCAGTGATTTATCTAGAATCCAAGGCACACTTATTCAGCATGGCTACCACAGCATTCTGCAGCGATAAGCCTTCCCGTCTGATTTGCGCATAGTGGTACTATCATTTGTTTTTCAACAGGACAATGACCAAAAACACACCTCCAGGCTGTGTAAGGGCTATTTGACCTGGCCTCCACAATCCCCCGACATCAACCCAATTGAAATGGCTTGGGATGAGTTGGACCTCAGAGGGAAGGAAAAGCAGCCAACAAGTGCTCAGGTTATGTGGGAACTCCTTCAAGACTGTTGGAAAAGCATTCCAGGTGAAGCTGGTTGAGAGAATACCAAGAGTGTGCAAGGCTGTCATTTAGGCAAAGGGTGGCTACTTTGAAGAATATATTTTGATTTGTTTAACACCTTTTTTGGTTACTACATGATTCCATATGTGTTATTTCATAATTTTGATGTCTTCACTATTATTCTACAATGTAGAAAATAGTAAAAGTAAAGAAAAACCTTTGAAGGAGTATGTGTGCCCAAACTTTTGACTGGTGTTGTATAAAGATTTAATATTCATATGTATTTTAAACTCAAGTTATGATAGAAATGTTGAGCTCCTAAGTGACAGGTACAACACAGACTAACAGCTCAGTGCTGTGTTCGTCTCCTCAGCAGGTGCTAGCAGTTCCTTTACTGACGTTAACTACAAACGCAAGCCTTCGTTTCTGCCTCAGGATGATCTCAAGCACCTGGTGCTCACGGTAGGCCGCCCTTCAATCTGTCTCAATCTCTTTCTCCAATCAACCAAAATCAATCCCATTTGGTATTCTGGCAGCAGTCACAACAGTGGGGTAGGATTATGTGGTGTGTCGATTTATAGTTTTTGTGTGTTGGGTCTACTAGGCTCCAAAAATAGCTGAGAATTTGGGAAATATCTGGGATATGGGAAATATAATATTAACCAATAATTAAGTGGTCTAGGGTTATTCCTTTATGATTACAATAATGAGGTCAAATCTATTTTCAAAGTGCCAAATTTTATCCAAAGTTATGAGAGCGTGGTGGACATGTTTCTTAATCAGACTTTAAGTCTACACTTTATTTTATGGACAGTACCACAGGTATACCCTCTGGGTTTGCTACAGTATTTTTCCATTCAGTCGCTAACTAACTTTACTCTGGGAAATCCCTAATTAGAAAAGGATGTGTCAACTGCTCAGTTCAATGTAGAATTAAATATAGAAGTAGCCAGTTCTTTCCCCTCGCTTGGAGTGTTCTGTTGTATAACCTTTGCCAGCTCTGATCTCCCACAAGTGTGCATGTTTGTCACACAGAGTCTTCCATTTTAGAGTAAACAGAGAGAGTGGATACACACTGATGGTTTCAAAATACTGTAGCAGTGTCAGTGTTTTCATGGATCCAGATTGAAATATATTGGGGTCGTGCCGTGTCTCATTTCCCCAGGCTGCAGATGGGTTCCTGTTCGTGGTGAGTTGTGACAGGGGGAAGATCCTCTTTACCTCAGAATCCGTCTCCAAGTTCCTCAACTACAGTCGGGTCAGTGAACTGGTTATACTTAAGCAATACAGCCTGAGGGGGTGTGGTATACGGTCTGATATACCACGGCTTTCAGACAATCAGCAATCAGGGCTCGAACCACCCAGTTTATAATATACAATAAGCAGGTCTGGCAGTCTTAATTTACTACTTAATTCTAAATTGAGCTAATTATTGAGGTGGATTCCAACAATGTCCCCATCACTCAATCCCATCTATTATCCACTTAAATACTCTCAATGACAACTTTAGGAAGAGGTCATTACTTAACAGTGCTATCCCATTCATTTAGTTCCATGGTTTGGTTTTCTTTTGCCATTTGTAACAGGCACCCCATGCCCCTACCACTCCCATTGATTTTTAGCTAGCGGTGGCTAAAGTTAGCAGACGTTTGTAGTGGCTGTCTAAAGAAGACTGAACCATGTATTCTCCTGGCCCATTGACTACTTACAGGGTGAGAAACTATCTAACATTAAATTGTAAAATACTGAAATTCTCTTTTAGTACCTTGTAATTTCTGTACCATATTAAAGTTATACCTGAATCTGTTTCATGCTTTATATTGTGGAGGTGATGCTTGAAGTGGAGACCGGATGTTTAACCAGAAAGTTTAGGTGGTTCTGAAGTGGGCATCTGAATCAGTTGTTTCCCCTAGTTCAGAACTATAGTTGGCTAGCTAGATAGCTCACACAAAATGTGGTTCCGGGTTCTGAAATTAATAGTTTGGTTCTGATAATTAAAGTGCTGTTTTTGTTTACAGTTGGAACTAATTGGACAGAGTCTTTTTGATTATGTCCACCCGAAGGACATTAGTAAAGTGAAAGAGCAGCTGTCAGCCTCAGGATTATACCCTCGCGAACGGCTCATAGATGCCAAAAGTAAGTCTGCAAAGACTTTATTTAAATGTATCTGATGCTGGGATTTTCATATCCATTTCTCTCTGTGTTTTGATTTGTTTGTGTCTTGTTGAGATGCAGTTAAAGCTATGTCACCACTATAACGGTATTACTTTAAAGAAAGTTGCAGCTTTTATCTCAGTTCTATTAGCACAGGGGAAAGAGCAGAGAGCCTGGGTTCTGTTTGTTGTTGCTTTACTGGTTTCCACTTTGCCCTCGTTCTCTTTTGAGGTCACAGATTCGTACTTTTTATATTCTGTCTTCAATGTGTTTTTTTATATTGCAAATATAATAAGATGTTGTTGGATCATAGGCTCTCCTGGTTCTTTAGCAGGGTTACAGGTGCAGGACCTTCCTGTGGGAGCAGTTCAACTGTGTACAGGGGCACGGCGCTCCTTCTTCTGCCGCATGAAGCACAGCAGAACAGTTATGAAGACAGAAGACAAAACCATCCAGCCCAGCAGCTCCAAGAAAAAGGGTGAGAGAGCCATGCAGAAAGAACTTTCACTAAATACATCGTAAGAGCAGAGAGAAACGTGGTGGTCATCAACCCAGAAGCACAATTTATTTTTCTTGATACCATCTCACTAAGGTTAGCCCTGATAGGGCCATGATTGGAATTGCATGTGGGGGTTAATCGTAAACATGTGTTTTATGTACACTGTCTCCCCCTGTAGAGTCTCAACGATACTGCACTGTCCATTGCACTGGTTACATGCGGAGTTGGCCTTCCACCCAGCTGGATGCTGAGAGCGACGATAACGAGTTCTCCCATCTGTCCTGCCTGGTCGCTGTGTGCCGTGTTCACCCTAACAATGCCTGTCAGCCCTCACTAGAGGTCAAGGTCAAACCCACCCAGTTTGTCACTCGCTTTGCAATTGACGGCAAGTTCACCTTCGTGGACCAACAGTAAGTTGTGCCTCTTACCCCCTCCACAAACCTTTTTGCGATTTTCGCTCATTATTAAATATTCTTGGCAAGTGTTGGCATAATTTTGAACCAATACTGTTCATAAGGGGGAATTGTGGGCATATCCTTCACCTGATGAAAAACACTGGGAGGAAAATAAAACTGAATCTATACCCTGTGAAAGTACCGCCCCTTTCGTTTTACTTCTGGATCAAGTCCGCTAATCTTTTGAACAGGCTTCACGATTATATAATCAAATTCGTAATATATATATAAAATTATATTTGTTTTTACTGAGTTTTTGCATTTAAGACCATTGCGCTACGTTTTTGCCCATTGAAGACCATTCAAAAAGCCTACAAAAGTTAAAAAACTACAAGGCTGTGGGGCAGTCACTTCCTGGTAACTTTCATAGCGTATTGTTCTCAGTTTTTTGTTCATATTCGATCTCTTTCAGCTGAGTTGAGTATGTTTTGATACATACTGTAATGTTAGCCAAGGCTACGGTAAGTTAAATTGGCCTTGGCTAACATTACAGTTATACCCTGGGTAACCCAACCTGTGCTTGTATTAACAGCGAAAGAAAGAAACAAATAAAGAGAAAAGCAATGACGTTGGTTAAGGCAGGCCTGGCAGGCAGTCATCTTGGATAGGGTTTGCCATGGCACCCCCTACCCATACCACAGTGGCTGTAAGTGTAATGGGGTTACCCCAAGTTTTCCGGCAACTGGTCTGAATGCATTCCAAGGGAGACAATATACCCCTTGAAGAGATGACTGTACTGATTATTTCAAGAGATGGCAACAGTACAATACTAGTACTATTGGTTTGAAATACAGATTATAAATTGAAAAATGTTTACTTGGAACATTGTGTTGGAAATATTATTTTGCATGTCAAGATAAGACCTTTTTACTTATCGGTTGTCAAATAGTTAGCTCCAACAGGAGCCCTTTAACGTATGTGAATTTGTTATTGTGACCCAGGCTGTCCTAGATGAAGGACAAAGGAAACCGCACACTGCTCTTGATAGTATCACTGATATTTAATAAGCTTACGTATCGGCCTCACGGCCTTCGTCAGAGCTTTTGTGAATTTTTTTAAACTACTAGTTGGTACCAAACCAGACTGGTGAGATGTTTCATCACTCTGAACTGGCACATAGCCCTGGACTCACTGTGTCTTTGATGGTAATGTGAGGATCCTCCTCATTGGTGCTGAACACTGTGAGGCCAGCAAGGCTGTCACCAAGATTGGCAAAGTGTATAAATAAGACGTATTAAACACGTCTGTAAAACCACAATGAGGACATAGCCAGTTTGAGGTTTTCCGTATGATGTACCCAATGACTAATGAAAACTTGCTATGTCCTCATTGTGGTTTTACAGATGTGTTTAATACGTCTTATTTATACACTTTTGTAATATTTATGAAATGCATATTGATATATTTGGTAGCACTTATTTGTTTTTCCTGCCTCCAACCCCCTTCGATGTGTGGAACGGATGTGGGTGGGGCTAGGTCTACATAAGGGTGCAAATTTAAAAAAATTCACAAAAGCTCTGACGAAGGCTGTGAGGCCGATACGTAAGCTTATTAAATATCAGTGATACTATCAAGAGCAGTGTGCGGTTTCCTTTTTCCTTCATCTTGTTCAACTGTTGCCATGCACCTGCAAATAAGATTGCTCAGATGTGCGAGTGCCTTTTGAATGTTGACCTAGGCTGTCCTAAAATGTAACACTGGTGGTGAGATCTTCTGACCAACAGCAGAGTGTGCATTGAACGCGTCAGTCCAATTTGATTTATGTTTACAGTATAATTCATATTATCTGTAAGTAGTTTTCTTTTTGTTGCTTTTGAGTGAGATTCTTTCTACTTTGGCATTTCATCCCAATTCTGGGAACAAGAACCCAGCTCACTTTACCGTGGTCAAATGTTTGACAACCATTCCATTTACTCTTTTCCATAGAAACAGAAAGGCTGCATCATGTATATTGATGATTATAGTTAGTATTTATTGTGCCATTCTGAAATGATGTACATAGTTAGAGCTGGTAAGTGGACAGAAGATATTAACCTGGGACTGTAGTAGGTTTAGAGAGAATAACAGCCTCCTTGTCTCTGTCCTTCAGAGCCACTACTGTCCTGGGCTACTTGCCACAGGAACTACTGGGGACATCTTGTTATGAGTACTTCCACCAGGACGACCTGCAACACCTCGCAGAGACACACAGGAAAGGTAATGGAGAATAGTTTGGTTGTCTATCGTATCTACGTACAGGTGAGAATCATATGTTCTCCAGATGTGCACGGTGCTCAAACAGATATGACTTATATTTCGGTTGCACTTTATTTTGGGTTGCAGAAGATTACCAGGTTTTTACCTCCGTCGCATGGTAAAATGGTGATTACACCATAATAACCTGTGCATTACTTGTTTTTTATTGGGGGGAGGGGGATTCATGAATAAAACAAGCACATTGCAGTGATAGAAGTGCCATTTTGTGTCTCAACAGTTCTCCGCAGTAAAGAGAAGATTGAGACCAGCTGCTACAAGTTCAAAACAAAACATGGCTCCTTCGTCAAGCTTCAAAGTCAGTGGTTTAGTTTTATAAACCCATGGACCAAAGAAATTGAGTTTATTGTGTCAACAAACCGAGTTTTGTAAGTGCCTTTTCACATTAGGTCTAGATTGTGGGTTGAACAATCCATAATGATATTCAGTAAAATAAATTTATTTATTTAATCTGCTTCGAATCAAGACACAAGTTCAGTCAAAATTGTCCCATTTTGGACCCAAAATGTAGCTGTTTTTCGAGAGTCCTCAGCATTGTACTAATGACATCATACAAGGGATGTACAATCATTTGTCATCTGTACCCTCTCCACACACAGGGGACCCGGTCACACAGAAGCTGAACAGCCGAGCAGCTCCAAGCTGTTGGACGGTAAGGAAAGGAATATTTGTCCTGGTCATTCTGGATGTTGTTTGGGTGTGTGGACCGACCTCAGCTCACTGTCCTGACCCCTCCCTCTGTTACAGAAGAGAGCAAGCGTACTATCCTTATCCCTGGCATCTCCAGTGGCATGGCCACTATGATCTACGCTGGCAGCATAGGGACCCAGATAGCAAACGAGCTCTTGGACTCCAACAGGTGTGTTGCGTGTATTATGGCATTGTTTTACAGAGCTTTCTTTGACCACCAGGAGGAAGCTGGTACTTGTACAGTCGGCTTACATCGTTTTTTTGTTTTATTGGCACATGACCTTGAATATTTTGTTACATTAGTCCTGCTTTCTTTCACCGCCAAAATGTCTCTGTTGCATAGACGATGTCTCTGTGTCTGTGCAGGGTCAATTGTTCTCCATCCAGTGGAACCTCCAGTCCCTTCTGTCCACCTCAGGACAGGTCTCCAATGGTCTCCTCTCATGCCAACGTGAGTCACCTTACCTACCTCACCTCTCATCCTGCAGTGTCTTCAGGGCCATAGGCAGTAGTTGCATGTTGACTATATTTTTTTAAACTATTTTCATTACGGCATAAAGGGAGAGAGTATGGTGTTTTTTACATGCAGGTCGCAACCATAACCACTTGAGTTCTCCCTGTGAACACATGCCTTGCATAGATTTAAAACTTTTCAACTGATTGTAATATTTTGATGTACTTTAACTTATCAATAACCAGGGTAAATATTACACCTCTTAATAGTTGCGCTTGAAGAGTTTTGTAAATGGAACTTTGTATCAAAAAATCTATAGAGCAAAGATGTTCTGTATTATTATGTACCCACTTGTCTTCTTCCAGATGCCAAATGAGGAGGTGACTGACTCAGATACAGTGAGCAAGCCTAGATTACAGTCTGCTTCAAAGGGGGCCACATACGCTGGCAGCAACACACATATGGACACAGGTAGTTACCATTCAAAATCCTATACAAAGTAATCTTAGAAGCAATGCATTTACATGATCTTTCGTTTACCTGGGCTGTTATCAATCAGACGGTTTTAAGTGTATGTTTGGGTTACTTAGTTATACTTAGAGTTATCCTTGGTTAGGATATGACTAACATAACTTTGTGTATTGGTCGATTTTGATGACAGCCCGTTCTCCCCCAGGAGAGAGCTCCCAGATGGACCTGGACAGCATGGTGGGACCAGGCCTCGGTATCCTGAGCAATGATGAGGCTGCCATGGCCGTCATCATGAGCCTGCTGGAGACTGATGCCAACCTGGGGGACGCAGTAGACTTTGACAACATGCACTGGTCTCACTAGTAGAGATTCAAATGCCATGAATTCAGGAAAATAATTTAGATTCCAATTCAAGAATTGAAAAATGATATTTATTCTTATCTACATTACTTCATTTATTTATTTAAGCATTTTCAAAGAGGATTTCATTCAATTCATGAATTGGGATTTCAATTCATGAATTGGGATTTCAATTCACTTCCAGAATTGAAATGGAATTGACCCCCAACTCCATCAGTCCTAAACTCTGTAGTTTATGGTTAGACGAACTCCATCCAGGGACTATTTTCATGTGCTCCGCTACCAAGGAAACAGATGTATGTGCTTCTGAGGGACTTCTACAGCTCTCTGTTTAAGTTTCAGCAAGAGAAGTCTAGCCTGCGCTAAAACCAGCAAACTCTTTGGTGGCTTACACAGCTGGTTCAATTGGTGGGGATTTTTTTGATCAATGTTTCAATGTAACTGAATGTGTACTAAAACCACCCGAGTTTGCCTATATCTGGGGGGTCACGGATCGATAGCAGTTCGGTACTCTTAGGGTTCCCGCCGGTGTGAAAGTGATCAACTCAAATTCCAAGGTAGTGGACGGAGGCATAGGTTAATCAATTGCAAAGTATATTAACACTGATCACTTGTGTGAATAACTTGAAATGAAAACATTACAAACGTGTCTTCACTCAAATTGTCATTGTCTGTTATTACAAAGTGAAATTGTATATTGTTCTGTCTTTTTGCTCTTGCATTGTAGGCTTCTGTGTAGGTGTCTATTGTAAAGACAGCAGCATTCCTTTTTCTGAAGTCACTCAAGAGGTAGAGCTGATTCTCATGAAATGATTTCATTTACACTGAAACAGAACACCCTGAAGATGCACCTGCAGGGATGTAATGGAGGCTAAACGCACAGAAACACTTTTTTAGTTTGTGAAAAGCATTTACACATTTATTCCGCAGCGTTGGCGTTGTTAGCAATAGCGTGTGCGTTGCCTATCCTAGAGGAACACAATGGAAATAAGCTCTCAGGCTTTAAAATGTTTTGTCCTCAATGGTTTTAAATATCTGTTCTTCAACTTTTTAATGATCAAATAAAATACTCACTGCCCGTCATCACAACCAGCGTTCAGCGCTTACCCACTTTAATCCTTTACCACTACATCCCTGTGCATCTGCCTTATACAAACACATCCTAGTTGGTTTGAAATGTGGAGGTGTGAAACTAATCCAGACAAGGAAAATAATGCTTGCAAACAACCTTTTGATCCTCGTTTCAGCAAACTATTGCGAAAGCCTCTTTAGTCCCAGAACCAATCTCAATACGGTGTCGGCTTTTGCTCTGAACAGAGCATTACTTTCTCTCTGTGTGAAGTTTGCACACCTTCCAAATACTTCAAATCCAAGTGCTTGAAAGTAAGTGAAGTCTGTGTTGCTGGAATTCAATCTAAATGCACTGTACATTTTGTTCTGCAATTTTGGTTGCAGAACAAAATGAGGGACAAAAGGGAGAAATATCAGTGAATCCGTAATGACTTGAATTGTAATGCCTGTGCGCACTCCTGCAGTGTTGATTATTATGACACTTTTTGGGTGAGGGAAGATCATGGCTTCATCTGCAAAGAATCAAGTAATCTGGCACAGAAAAGCAAATTAATTAACTGCATGTCAAACTTTGATATTCTTTGGCTCTGACCAATGCATCCATGCAATGCAAATAAACATTAAAAACAAATCTGAACCCATTAACAAAGTTTAATATGAAACTTATGTTTTTATCTTGAAAGTTTGCAAACGTCATTTATAGGCATGACTTAAATATAGAAAATCTGGAAACTGCATTTCAACTCAGATGGAATATAAAAAAATATGTATGTGAATGGAATAGTTATCACGTGTAATTGTCCCTAGGAGTACTATGGTCCTTACACTACCCTCTTCCTTTAGAAAGTGGGTCCCTCTGCTTCACTCTCACAAGTCCCTTGTGCCCGTACTGATGGGAAATCATTTTTATGACCTCTCAGCAGCGCTATCCCACTTCTGACACCCAATGTAGTTGATTCTGGGGGTACCGACCAAGATTCGATCCCGGTCCCTGTGACTGTCAGTTCAACACCTTAGCCAATACTGCATGTTATCCATAGAGATTCATATTTGTTGACTTAACAGATAATTTAAAAATAATTGTCTAAGTTGGCAGAGCATGGCGTTTGCAACACCAGGATTGTGGGTTTGATTCCCGGGGCCACCCATACCTAAAATATATGCAAGCAAGACTAAGACGCTTTGGATAAAAGCGTCTGCTAAATGGCATATATTATATTACTATAGACCAGTCAGGGGCCAGAGGTGTGATGCAGGTATTTCCTTATTATCTAAATCAAAGGGCAAAGTCCATTGACCATTTAGAGTGGCATTTTTGCATTATTCTTTGGCTTAAGTTACGGTAAGCCATATTCCATTTCCTTGCTGTAATAACACAGCATTCCTCTTAGTGTCATAGTCTCTGAGCACACTTGAGGCTGTATCTCGCTACAAGAGGTAAGCATTCACACTTCTTCCTGTTTTTAGGATCCTATTGAATCAGATGTAGTTGCTGACTTACTTTGTTTTCTCTGTATAGAATCAAGATGTCTACGGTACAGTACCTAATATCTGACAATGGATACGAGTCCAGTCTTTAAGTACAGGCAATGCCCTCTCTAAAGATGAGCTTTACATAGCCAAAGCTAACACCTGTACACAGATCTCATACAGTTGTAGGTAACTAATAGCCAGCATATATTTTGGCAGTTCAATGATCTAATACTACAGTCAAATTGAATAATAGAATTTTAGTTTCAAACCTTAAATGTGTAATTTCTCCAACCCACTAATTCAAACGGTATAATATAAATCGTTTTACATTTTATTATAATAATTTTTTTCTCCATTTTCTAATCTTGAAATATTGGTATGGTTGGTATGCAAAACAGAGTGATTTCTAAGTCTGTAGGTCAAGTGGATGCTACCACTACAGTGACGGGGGAGCTCAACCTAGCCTATCTACACTAGTGCAATCTTGCCTGTCCAAAGTGCACTTAAGCTCTTAAGGTTAATTGGAGAACTCTTGCCCAATAAATAACCTTTGAGTTAAGTGGGGGGTTCTTGATGTGGCATCCACAAATCTTCAGAATTCTAAAACATACTTACTTGAAATGTTTGGAAGCCAATTACCAATGGTTTTAATTTTTCAGTTGAACATTTATAGTGTTGATTCAGGAATTAAATTAACACTAAAGAGTTAAATGAACACCCAGTGTAAAATATCCCCCGTGTTGGTGTTAATAACCAGACTTGAACCAAAACCAGGCAAATCATTATATTTCCCAGCATGCTCTATTGCAGGTAGACTTTTTATTTTCCATTATCTATGTTTTTGGATGTAATTGATTGATTAATTAATCTTATGCTACCCCAATTATAAATAACATTTTTTTCTTAGCTAATCCAATCTGTTACTTGGACTTGTTGCAACCGTTAATGGTTGTTCCAGTTTAGAAGTGTTAGGTAGTCTCATAACTTAGTCTTCCCAACCCTGGCATTCATTCTGAATATTCTGCTTTTTGTTCTATGTTGCTCTGTCTGTATGTATGTCTGTATGCTACGTCTTGCTTGTCCTATGTTGCTCTGTCTGTATGCTATGTCTTGCTTGTCCTATGTTGCTATGTCTTGCTTGTTCTATGTTGCTATTGTCTATATTGTAATTGTTTTTAATAACCTGCCCAGGGACTGCGGTTGAAAATTAGCCGGCTGGCTAAAACCGGCACTTTTACTGAAACGTTGATTAATGTGCACTGTCCCTGTAAAAATAAACTCAAACTCAAACTCAACTCAAATATAGGTTAGGGGTGAATAAAAATGTAAAATGTTGGATATACCTGGCTGGATTCCAATAGGAATTACACATCACTTTGAAAGCCAGCATAATGTGACTTGCAGGCCTGATGTGATTAGTGATTAGGCCACTGTACTAGGGTTAAATGAGGCCTTCAAAATAATAGTATTTTAATGATTATTATTTGTATTTGTTTTGGAAAGTTTTTATTTATAAACTTCCTTAAAAACAGCTGTCATGACGTTGCCCTCTTTGGGTACAGCGAGCACCATCCCCCTCTCTGTCTCCTACACTCAGGCTGCTGCGACCTCAGGTCGTAAATTCCTGGAGGAGATTATCTCCTCATGGCCACAGTATAGAGAGTGAGTTTTCAGAGAGAACAAAGGAATTTCTTCCACCTCACAGAACGTGAGGTCCGAACAACATTTATGTTCTGGAGAAGGTATAAAAGATCGGTGAAGAATCCAGCTACAAACTGGTCTGTTTGGTACAATTTTGTGAAACTCATGAGAGACAATACGGCTACATTACCATAACGCTGTTTATACAATAGCCTCAGATATGAGGCTTACATCTAATTGTTGTATAAGATGATTGAGTGTGGATGATACTGTTTGTGAAATTGTGTCATGTGATTTTGGACTGTTTAATGAAGGAAACTCCAATTCCCTTTGGAGTTTAACTAAATCAGAGGACCGCCCATGAGCACAGTTATGGTCGGGCATCCTGGGACAGGCCCTTTTCTGCTCTTCCGAATAAAACCCCCACCCGGGTTTTCTATCACCAGACCGAGCTTCCCTCAATTACGAGATGGCTAAAGGTTGCAGACCAGCTTACCTCGATAACGAGAGGGCCAAGGTTTGAGAGGAGACCATAAACCTGAGTATAAGCTAAGGTTTGAGTAGATGGCTGAATCTTTTAACCATACCACGTGGTTAAACTCTTAGACTATCGATACCGACAGAATAAGAACAAGTCTTTGATATTAATTACTAGTCTGCAGCTAGGAATTCGGTATCATTGGACGCGAAGACCGACAACCGCCGAAACATCTATCCTATAACGACATGAATAAATGTCACTCTGACCTATACATTCTAACCACGACAGAGAGAGAGAGAGAGGACGGACAGACTCTCCAACAGAAACAAACTTTTTAACAGAGATCCCGACGACACACTGAGCGTAAATATATATATTGATTGCAATTATTCCCGAATGAGTGAGCGTTCATGTGCAAAGGATTAGCATTTCAATTGTTATAATTATCAACTTTGTAGTGTCTCATCTCAGTTGACCCCCACTTCCCTTTTTTGTCCACCAAGCCGCGATACCGGTTTATCCCACTAGGGAAACGCCGTCATCATTTCCTTGTAACTATCTACTGTTTGTTTATGCATTTCTGTAAATTACTTAGTTAGTAAATAAATATTTTAAGACAATTAATGTATGGATGACTCATAGTGAAGACTGGGTTCGTGCAGATAACCAACAACTTACGACGTTTGGAATGAGACTAATATGAGGTAAATAATAATTCATTAATTCGAAGACTAAGTGATCAGATATTCAAATATCTGAAAGTTATATTAGGAAAATTATAACTTTATAATCTGAATATTTTCCTTGGTGCCCCGACTTCCTAGTTAATTACAGTTACATGATTAATCAGTTTAATCGCGTAATAATAATTACAGAGAGTTATTTGATAAATAGTCTTCAGTTTTAATGATGCCAAAGACAAGACACAGCTCATATATTTATACATAATTTTTACACATAAAAAATATATAAAGGCACAAAAAACAGCATTTGAATATTACATTTATATTTGTTAAAAAGTACAAGTTGTTTATTTAAAACAATAAAACAACCATCAATAAAAGTACATTTTCTTGTAAAAGCCATTTAAAATGTGCACAAATTATTTAACAAAGGTAAAATATTTTTAAGACATGGAAAAAAAGCTGACTTCAGTCCTTTGTACAGGAACAGGGTGAGTCCTTATCAAACTCGCCTCCTCCTGCTCTTCCGAATCAATTACCGTCCTGTTCTTCAGGGCCCAGAGCAGATCCCTCCCCTAGGCGCATCACCCTTGGCGCCGTGGCCGCCGGGACCTTGGGTGTTGTGGGGGACCTTTCGCCTGGGGTCGAGGACCCCTTTCTTCTGTACCACCCCAGGGCTTCCGTGGCTTCCATGGCCACTGCCTGGGGGTGGTCTACTAGCAGGTTGCGGGAGGACCACAGTGCATCCTTCAGACACCTGAGGGTGGGCCAGAGCTTGGTGAAGGCCTTCGGTGGAATATGCCTTTGGCCCACCCCATATAGCACGAGCTGGGGCGTTAGGTCCTCCCCTGCTGGCAGACACGGGGAGATCAGGGGGCCTGCTTCCTTCCACAGGTCCCTGGCGGCTCTGCACACCCAGAGCAAGTGCCTCACCGACTCATCTTGGCCGCAACCTGGTCGGGGGCACGCGGATGTCCTCGCCATGCCCCGGGAGTGCATAACGGCCCTGACCGGGAGGATCTCGTGGGTGTCCATCCAGGACAGGGCCCGTTGCCGATTCAGCAGAGCAGAATGGGCCACGTTGCACCAAACCGTTGTGGGCTTGCCGATAGCAAGCCCGCGCACTGGACACACTGGTTCCCACTCCTGCACAAGAGAGAGAAGAGAGCTGTGTTTAGTTAAACCCGCGATTGCCTGTTTTTCCAGTTTAAAATGTTTTAAAAACTTTTGGAGCTGGACATAGTGTGTGGGGAGCAGGAAAGAGACTGGGGCTTGCATGTCAACTGGGATAAGCCCTAGTCCTGAGGTAAGATCCCAGCCAGAACCGTGCGAGGGCCTGGGTCTTGTTGTTGACCGGGGAGATGGCAAGAGGGAGATGTAATGTTGTGTATCAGCTGCCCAGGAACAAGTAGACGTCAGGCAAGCCTTTCCCCCCCTTGGACCTGGGCCTCTTAACCACCTCCCTCCTCAGCCTCTCCCACTTGCTTCCCCACAGGAGGTAAAATAGCATCAGCTCCAGAGCTAAAAGAGTTGTATGTGGAGGGATCTAAACAGAACTGATTAATAAAATATCATATTCACTTAGGATCTCACTTGGTGAAGGTCACAGGACTGAACAGGAATGAATGTAACAACCATGTCTCTGTCACTAGCAAATAGTCATAAGTGGTACGGGTAACTCTAAAATTCACTTGGAAGGCACACTGGGAAATATGCAAATAAGGCTCAACACCCTACAGCGTTAAAACAACACCCAATTGCATTTATCAATGCAGTTCGGTAAAGAACCATCAAATGTTTTTTGTAGAACCTTACATTGATTTGTGTACGGTTCTTCAAAGAACCATCCCATTTAAGGTTTTGGCATCGCTCTGAATAACATTCCAACTGGAACCTTTATTTTTAAGAGTGTAGATGAATAAGCTACCCTAACCTGTAATAGTAGGCTACAGTAGGAATGTGAAAGTAAATTAGACTATAGCCTATCAGCATTATAGGCCTATGCAACGGCTGCGGGAGGAGTGAAGCATGTTGTTGTTCTTCTTCTTGTCTCTCTACACAGTAGGTCTATACGTGTTTATCCTACGATGGAGGATGTGGACCAAAAGTCCTTGGGACTTGCTGAGATTTACCAACAGAGTTTACAATTTTTCAAAATCATGGAAGGTTCAGCAAATGTGCCTAACTTTGGTAATGATCTAAATAAAAAATTTTTTTTTACATGAGGTAATGCAATACACAGATTTACAGAATCATTATTATTGTGAAATACTGCATAAGCCTTTATGTTGACCTTATTGGCAACTCACATACCTATTAAAAGTTTAGAATGTCATGCTTTGTTTATTTAACTGTATTGCTGCATTTTGGTTTAATGTGGTCTTCAAATAAATGACAAGCTTACTTTGCAACCTAACGTGAAATTAAATGTGAAATCTTAAATTTTCCACAGAAAAGAAATACATTTGTCATGACTTCATTTTTGGACGCTGCTCTCAACAAGGTACAGTAACTGCTTGCTTAACAGTATTGCTAACTTTCTCACAAGTCCTTACTGGTTAGTGATCTCAAATCCTCTGTCTTGCAAACACAAGTGACGGCCCTCTTGACAACAACTTAGCATGTTGCGCAACCAAAAAGTTAGGCATTCAATGGAGTGAGGTTTTCAATCCAACTTAGTTACAATAGCACTGGTGTATTATCTTTACAGTATTGTGAATAACACAATGTTCTAATTCCCCAGACTTAACAGCAAGATCTATTGAACTGATATTGATTTCTATTTAAGCCAAGTGCATGGGCGTTCATTCTACTATGCCATACCAATGGGAGGTGGAGAATGGACGTGGCTGGTCACGTATCCCAGACAATGAGGGCGTTGAAAGGGACTACTGTGACCCAGCAAAGACACAGAGGTATGTATGTCCACAACGTGTTGTTAGGATGCTGTGAGACAATGGGGATGTGTAAAAATTAAATAAAAGCATTGAAGATGTTCCTTTGTCCTACAGTTGCAGGATACCACCGGTTAACTTTATCACCATGACTCGTGGACACCGCAAAGTTCGCCGCCTTGCTACGGTTTCCTCCCTGGACCAGCCAGATGCTGTCTTTGTTACCAAGTGGACCTGGTACTGGGAGGAAAACCATGGTGGCTGGACTCCATATTTGTCACCAGTATGTAGTGATGATACCTAATTTCTCCCTCTAATATGGCACAAAGAAAATAAGAAAGCGTCTATAGTGTGTGTGTGTGTGTGTGTGTGTGTGTGTGTGTGTGTGTGTGTGTGTGTGTGTGTGTGTGTGTGTGTGTGTGTGTGTGTGTGTGTGTGTGTGTGTGTGTGTGTGTGTGTGTGTGTGTGTGTGTGCGTGTGTGTGTGTGTGCGTGTGTCTCCTAAGACTGTGGAGGACCTAGAGAGGATGTACATGGATCCCTCCCGTGGCTCACTGATTGAGTTTACTGCTGGAAGATTCACCTATGAAGTCAATTCGGAAGGTAGGCAGGTATCAGATGTGATTCAGTACAGTGTAGGTACAGTACAGTTAAAATACTGGTCATAAAAACAGGTTTACAGAACACTAAAGATTGAACAATGAAACATGTTGTCCCATCTGAAACTCACAGGATAGTCAAAGTTGATAGGGAGTACCTTGTATGTTGTGTCTGTAGGTTACTCATCCATTTTTGGATACCCGTTTTAGTCTCTGAACTGAGAAATATATATGTTTAGTCATGATCCAGATAAATACAAGCTCACACACCCAACGACTGGTAAGAAGACGACCGATGTTCAAATCATCCATAGATGTTCAGAGAACTACTGGGTAAGAGTGAAATTCAGCTGACCCAATTGATGATAGATTTTCTAGGGGAAGGATACAACATTATGTAATTAGATTTTGGTTCACTGAGTATGATATTGGATCTCTGGTTTTGTATTATCTTTGTGGTATGATGAGGACCATATGTTTGTTGATGACACTCGGAATGCCCTCATTTCTTTCTTAAGCACATCTAATACCACCACTTCTTCTGTGCCACCTTTCTGGGACCAGTCTCGGTTGCCTGGGATTGGCTTTGAGGTAATACAAAACACTGAGCATTGTGTCAATACTCACTGACTGGGAGTCTGACGTTACATTGAAAGAACATTGAATATGAATGAGCTTATGAGGACTTTGTCTTACTGTAAATCTGTCTTCACAGAGAGTTATGTTGCCAAACTCAGCAAAGGAATACAAAGACATCAAGGCCATTTTTGATAAAACAACAGTGGGGTTCAACATACGCACCATCGAGAGAGTGCAAAACCCTATCCTATGGAAGTTCTACGTGCTGTAGGTTTCTAAAAGACAGTTCTATTAAAAACAAATGTATTTCGTTTTTTCTTTAGTTGGGGTTTAATTGACCCAAGTATATTCCTTTTTAGGCAAAGAGATCAGATGGAATCCTCAGGGACAAGCATCAATGAGAAGCAGCTTTTCCATGGAACTGACTCCAAACATGTTGACAGCATTTGCAGAAACAACTTTGACTGGAGGCTATGTGGAACAAATGGAACTTCATTTGGAAAAGGTTGGATGCCAGTATAGTAGTGTACTTTGTGTATGCAATGTTTCAATGAATCCAAATGAATAACTGTTGTGTTGGCAAAAACAAAGGCTGTCATGCCTGTGAATATCATAGCCTATTAGGGTATCCCCAATGGATAAACAATATCATTTAAAAAGTTTTGCTCAAATGGCCAATTACATATTCTTACATAGAAATATGTCGCAACTGGTTTAATAAGGCTTGCAATTGCCTTCCCTTACTGTCAGTAAGAACAAAGGCACTTTATAGCTAAGATTTAAAAAATGAAAGCATCTAAACACTGAGCTAAACATGGTCAATAACTCCTATTTTCAGGAAGTTACTTTGCCAGGGATGCTAAGTACTCACACAGCTACACCAGCCAGTCAGGAGCAAGGTCCATGTTTGTTTGTCGTGTGCTGGTGGGAGACTACACTGTGGGAAACTCCAGCTATGTGAAACCACCTCCTAAAGAAACCGGAGGATCCATCTTCTATGACAGCTGTGTGGATAACAACCAAGACCCCAAAGTGTTTGTAGTTTTTGAAAAGTATCAGGTTTACCCCGAATACCTCATAGAGTACAGTGATACTGCTTCTCCACCAAACCTTGCTACTCAGCCAAATCCCATTGTTCAACCAAACCCTACTCACCAGCCAAATCCCATTGTCCAACCAAACCCTACTCACCAGCCAAATCCCGTTGTCCAACCAAACCCTACTCACCAGCCAAATCCCATTGTCCAACCAAACCCTACTCACCAGCCAAATCCCATTGTCCAACCAAACAGTACTCCCCAGCAAAATCACAACGGCTCAGATTCAGATGACCCTGTGTTTAATGTATGTTGTTTGTGTTTAGTCTGGACTTTATGTTGCCCATGTGGCATCTACTTTTATTTTTGTCACGATGATGATTGACCAGGCCTTGGTGTATACAGGTACCCTCTAGCAAGGCACTTAAGCCAAATTGCTCCAGGGATGCTGATATGGCTGACCCTGGCTCTGGTCCCATCTCTCTGAGGTTCAGGGTTTCTGTTAGCTGATAAATGCCAGCTTTTGGCCGTAAAAAAAATGAAAAGCTGGAAAATAAAATTGTTGCTGGACAAATTGACCCGGAGAAAAAACAACGGTAGGCAGGCTATCAGCGGGTCACCCACCACTTTACAATGTGAGCTGGAGGCAGTATGCATTTTGAAAACATACATAATTGTTTCAAACCTTAATGTTTTACTCCATATTATGAGCCGGTCTAAGGCACTGCATCTCAGTGCAAGAGGCGTCACTACAGTCCCTGGTTCGAATCCAGGCTGTATTACATCCGGATGTGATTGGGAGTCCCATAGGGTGGCGCACAATTGGACCAGCGTCATCCGGGTTTGCCCCGGGTAGGCTGTCATTGTAAATAAGAATATGTTCTTAATTAACTGACTGGCCTAGTTAAATAAAGGTTAAATAGAAATAAATGTCTTACTTTGCTTGAAAAACCTGACCATAGAAAGGTGGAAGCAATTATTTTATAAAGACTTCATAGGTATTATGTGAGTCTCAAGTTTGGGGAAGCATAGGCATACAATTTATCCTACAATTTCTACCAATCTGGGTGTCAGTTATGATTTTCATATGTGCATTTTCGTGGAACAGTTTAATTTCAATAATAGTGTTTTAATTTCTAAAAATCATTGTCAAGTGGTTAATGATGAAATTCTTAATTAAATTGATACAATATAAAAGTTAAAATTCAACTAATGCTAGAGTACCAGCCTCTGCCATATTATGGACACATTGATACACCGTGATCATTGGCGGCTAGATAGCCTAAATGAGCGCATAATACTCAGAGATGGCCAATGCAACCGTTAGCCTATAATTTCTAGTGATGGGCATTCCGGCTCTTTTCAGTGAGCCGGCTCTTTTGGCTCCCAAACGGCTCTTCAAAAAAAATACGTTTTGTATTTTTTCAAGTCTAACAGTTTGCGACAGTTTGACTATGATTGGTGTTAAAACAATTCGAATAAATTTTTTAAATGAAATCATACTCTACCTTAACCACAATGTATTTAAAAATGCATTGGTTTGTTATGAAAAAGAATGCTATTAAACCTTTGCATTTAAAGTATAACTTTTGAATGTATATAAACAAAGTGCATATAAATCTGACCATTCAAAACGAATACAATCTGAACAGCATAATATAATATTGCACCATATCAAAGAAAGAATAATTAAAAATGTGCAAAACTGCAGCATCCCACTTAAAACATTAAACTTGTCCCTCTTTTCTCTCTCTTCTTTATTGCCATGTTATAACCAGCAGCACACAGCAATATTTTGCTTTTATGAGAGATTTGCATTCAGAAATGCAAGCTGCCCCACTTGAGGGGCTGTTACGGAATTTTTGTGTTTAATGACTAAAATATGTATACATTTGACTTAGAATTATAACTCATAAATGTTGAATGTTATGTGTTCCTTGTTAGAAAGAATGGGTTTATCTTCAGACAGGCTAGAATGATGTCTCTACCCAGGGAGGGGAAAGACCTTGGGTTGGTTGTAGATAGTTGAACAGGTGGCAGACAGTAATGACAACTCAAACTGTATTGCCATTGTATCCGAGAGGAGGTTGGACATTAAAACCTATGACATCATCTTTATTATATAACCTGATGTAAATTGTACTATGATTCAGTACTCTCGAGAATAAACGCTATTGATTGATTGATTTTAAGACTGGTATCTGTCCATTTTATGCTGATAATTATCTTACAAATTCTTATTTATGGGCAGAGTGTTTTAATTGAATTGGTTAATAAATAGGAATCAAAATTCCTTTAACAGGGGCTGATGCGATTTCTTCTCTCAATAATTATTTGTCCCATTTCCGAGAAGACCCTCTCAGAGGGAACGGATGTGGCCACTATGCAGAGTCTCCCTGTCATGACTTTAGTAAGCCGTGGGTAGACAGAGGCCTTGTTCTTCCACCAGCTCAGAGGATCTGCAGATCTTTAGAGGGGCTCCTCCAAATAGGATCGGACCTCCATTATGGATACATCTCCACGTGAGGATGTGCTGGCTCCACCACTATCACTAGCAGGCCCGCTAGTTTCTCGAAGCTCCGCTACATTTAGCTTCACAGTTGGGTGCATAGTTCGCATATGCCGGTGTAGGTTGTGCGTAGAACCGGCTTTATGTGAGATTTTGTTTTGGCAAATTCTACACTGTGCTCTGACATTGTCTACATTATTAAAATGCATCCAAATGCTACTGTGCTTCAGACTCATTTTCCAGCTGTTGTTTTCACAGCTGTCCTTCCTCTCTCTCCTCGGCTGCTAAGTGTGTGACTGTGAGTGAGTTGGCTCGGCCCTCCCTCAAGCATCTTTGGTTCATTGGTTGTCACTGCGTGTCTGATTGACAGGAACAACAGGTGAGGCTGTTAGTCTGAGCAGACAGTCAGAACGAACGTTTGCGCTTGAGCATTTAGGCCTATATTATTATTATATATTTTTCGTTCTTTGAATTAGTTCATTCTATTCATTTAAATCTTTTGATTATTCATATCTTAATTTTTTAAATATTTTTCTTCTTATATGCGAGCTACAAGAGCCGGCTCTTAGAGCCGACTTGTTCGCGAACGACCCATCACTAGTGTAAAGCCATAACGCATACGTTTTTCCAGAAGCAGGCTATGATCGATTATGTCAAAAGCCGCGCTGAAGTCTAACAAAACAGCTCCCACAATCTCTTTATCAATTTTTGTCAGCCTATCACCAGTAATTTGTGTAAGTGCCGTGCTTGTTGAATTCCCTTCCCTATAAGCATGCTGAGTCTGTTTTTCAATTTGTTTACAGTAAAACGGCATTGTATCTAGTCAAACACAATTTCCCCCCATACGTTTACTAAGGGTTGGTAACAGGCTGATTGGTCAGCTATTTGAGCCAGTAAAGGGGGCTTTACTATTCTTGTGTAGCAGAATGACTTTTGCTTTCCTCCAGGCCTGAGGGCACACAGGTTTAGATTGAAGATGTGGCAATATCGCCCGATATTATCCTCAGTCATTTTCCATCCAAGTTGTCAGACCCTGGTGGCTTGTCATTGTTGATAGACAATACTTTTTTCACCTCATCCACACTTACTTTATGGAATTCAAAATTACAATGCTTGTCTTTCATAATTTTATCAGTTATACTTGGATGTTGTGATGGAAATGTTTATGTTTGTGCTTTTCTAATAACCAATTTCTGTGTTCTCTTTGTGCTTTTCTATAAACCAATTTCTGTGTTCTGTTTGTGCTTTTCTATAAACCAATTTCTGTGTTCATGCAAGTGGCTGACTGAAGGAATCCTCACTATCAGTATCTGCAATTTGGCAGTACGCCCAGAACCTTGTTTAGAAAACGAGAACGAAAGATGTCTCAGTTTCAAAGTCTCAGCTTAGAGAGAAGAAGCCTCGTGAGGTATTGGTCTGTTACATGCATGACCCATTTTTGGTCATCACATGAATGAAGCAAACGTTAATGATGAATGATGAATAAGCTAAATCATGCAAATATAACTTGTCTGTATATAAGGGAACTAACGGGACTGCCCCGTTAGAGCTCAACTTCAGAACGGTACTTTATGCATCTAAGTTTGACAGTGACTTCGCCAGCACGCTGACAATAAACAATGTTTGATTTAAGATTGACTTCAAGTGTCCCTGTGTAAGAAATTCCACAACAATGTGTTTCGCTTCCCCAACCGTCATTTTTAAAAAGACCCGACGGGGCTCATTGCCTGCTTGAATTATGCAGAAACGGGCAGCGTTTAGGTCATGTAATTGATAATGTTGGAAAGGGGGGAAATTGTGCTTTACAATGGTATTGACATTACAGTTGATCTAGAAGTATTACGTTTTTGGGGCGCTAAAATAAGGGCAATTGTACGGACCAAGGCGATGTACGAGTTTACGTGAGTTTACATTAGTATTATTCATCAAACCTGAAATAGTTATACGTCAAAACATATTCAGCCAGCTCTAGAATAAAGTTTGTTGGTGGGTATTTGTTAGTATCTCGGTCTCTCAAATAGTGAGCTAGGCCTACCAGCCCACCTGTGTGGGGAATGCTGGTATATAGAATGTCGAGTCTTCTGTTAATCCCGTTATTGGTGAGATCTTATTTATGAAGTCTATAGTCTTTCACATATGATGGCAATGCTTACACATGAGATTTAATAAAATAGTCTACAAAGTTTGATAGGACTGGTCTGCCTGAATAATTGCCTTGTGTTTTAGGTTTGTGTAATTTAGGCAAAATGTACAGGCATGGAGGTATGGCACATTTGCCTCAAAGGTATTCATATTCAGGTTTTGAGATAAGGTTGTTTAATATGGCTTGCTCCACTTGTGTGGGAAAAACACTCAGTTTTCTATAGAAAGGTTCATTACTGAGTTGTCTCAGAATCTCTTATTTGTATTTTTCATAGTCTAAAACGACCACAGGTTTGATAACCAAAGATGAGTCTTTCATTAGTTCATTAAGTTCCTGTTTTTCTGTCCTGGTGAGGTTATTCTGAATATGGTATGTTTTTCTCATATATACTGACATGGCTTCTTGTTCGACTAACCTACAATAGGTATTAATCGAGGAGTTGTTAACCATAGGACAGAATTTGCTTTTTGACTTAAAATGGGTAACAGTTCTTTGTTGGGTTTCTAGGCCAGAAACAGTGTTTAAGTTGAATCTTTTTTTTTTTTTTTTTTTTTACAGAGTCCTGCTACAGCTACGTGTCCACGGTCTGTGTTCCTGGTCCCTCCTTTGACTGCTTGCCTCTCCTACATCGTTAATTTTCTTTCGTGGAGTCTTGTACTGCTTTTCAGTCTGTGTCCGATGGTAGCTGGAGTCGCTGTCTGTAGGGAATTCGCTCTCAGTGGATGCCTCTATGTCTGCGTTTCCGTGTCCCCCCGCTGCTGCGTATCTGTGTCCTCCGGTCAGTGGTGCGTTGGTGCGTTGCTACGTCGGCCTCTCGGTGCTCTCGTCCTTGGACCTTCCATTGCGTAGACCTGGTTGAGCTGGTGGTCCTCTGTGTCTCGCTGATATTTATTGAGCTTTGTTCCTTGTAGGAAGTCGCTGTATTTTCCAATGGACTGGTTGATTGAGACGTCTACGGCTGTGAAGTCTGGGCCTAGAATCTCCTTCGTTATAACCTCTTGTTCACTGATCTTCAACCTCTTTTACTTCCTTCGACACATGTTCAACGATTAGTAGTTTTAAATCTAAATAACATTTGTTGAGGATTATATTTTTAAAAGATACCACTGTATTCCTATTGTTCTCATTCAAACCATGTTAATGTATGCAAAGTTCAAAATTCAAAAGGCATGCATACATCTGAGCCATCTTTGCTGCAGGCGCATGGCAACAGTTGAACAAGACGAGAAAAAAATAAGAAACCCGCACACTGCTCTTGCCAGTATCACCGCCCTTTATTAAGCTTTACATATCGGCATTCAAGGCCTTCTTCAGAGCTTTTGTGAGCTTTATAAACTTGCACCCCTATGTAAACACAATATCATTTGGGATGTATGGTCTTTCCATTTTATTTCAGCAAGCCATGACAACAACCATCTCAGATTAAACACAAATAAAATAAGCATTCCTGCAACATTATTTTGTTGAATTATTTTATAGTCTTCCAAGTATGAATCCCATTTCTACCAGTATTCCTGGCTTCTCTTTCTTTGTCAAGGCCAAAGGTCATAGCTCAACTCCTAGCGACAATTAAACTTGATAACTAGGCAATTGCATTCACATACAGATTTTTTTTTAATATTCAGATTCAGAGTTGAAATGTAGTTTTCAGAAGTTTAATATGAAAGTAATTCCTTGTAAATTACATTTACAAACATTCAAGATAAAAACATCAGCTTCATATTCAACTTTATTGATGGATAGAGATTCGTTTTTTCATCTTCCTCATAAAACATACAACATGAAATTACCGTAGGCCCTAAAGGTACTAAAGGAGGAGAGGTAAATGTTGGTGGCATGGGAGGAGACTAATGGACACACCTGACAAAGGTCTGTTTAGATCCAAAGTTTGTTAAAATTATCCTGAAACATTTTTCAGAACTTCACATTGACCATTTTATGACATTATCTGTCCTCTATCCAAACTTATTTGGTACAACCCAGAGTCCTATTACCAGAATTTAGTCCATGGTAGTTGTATTACTAAATCTTCTTTCAGCACTGTTGGTGATGGTGTCAAGGTAAGAAATAGTTTAAAAAAAAATGACAAGCAAGCAGTTATTAGCGTACTGTATGCACTGTGAACCCAAGAAAATTATCAAACTACATTTGTGTAGTTTCCCTACTTTATATTTTACACATAAAAATAAACTATACTATGAAACAAAGATAAATGATATAAAGAATGATAGTAAGAAGCTTTGGAGCGCCTTAAAGGACATTTTGGGGAAAAAGGCAAACAGCTCCATCATTCAGTGAATCATTCATCAAAAAACCCACTGATATTGCCAATTACTTTAATGATTTTGTCATAGGCAAGATTAGCAAATGTATGCATGACATGCCAGCAACAAACGCTAATACTACTAATGCGTGATGGTGAGAAGGAGAGATGTTGTGTGGGAAAATTGCTTTTTTTCACTCGATCTGTCCAACTTATCACCTTATCGCCTCTAAAATGTAAATAAAACACCATAAAGAGTTTATATAATGTGTCATTACATACCTATTTGAAGGTTTGTGTCGAATTTGAATCGGGTTTTTAGGGCGGTGCTAAAGTGATCTTAGAAGTAAACAGCGGCTTTGAGAATTATAAAATGACTAGGTATCCCCTTTACTCCCGTCACTGTCCATTTCTTGTTTTTAAACGATGAGAGAAGTGCTACACCTGGTGGAGAGAGATTGTAAGATGGAAATAGTTGCTTTATGCGTGCTGTACGTTACGACATGACACGTCACGATGTAACGAAGCGTCCGTTTTTTCAACTTTTCTCCAATACTATAGAGCCATTACCATGTTGATCAACGCTTGAATAGAAACCTAGTTCACACCCCCGATTTTGAAGTCAACACAGTCGCTACAGTCCCATTCGTTTTCTTTGTAGCCTCGCACATTTGTACGGAATGGGGTGAGTTTACGTTACCTCCAAACGAATGGAACATCGATGGGGTCCACATTCGCTCCTAGCTATGCTAACCTTTATGTGGGTAATTTTGAGCATAAAAACAACCAACCTAAAGCTATTAATGCACCTAGCAAGCTAACGTAGCACTCCTGTCAGGTAGCTAGCTACAGTTAAAACATTAAAAGGAGAGCCTAACACTAGGAGCTCAAATGCAATAATTTAATAACCTAATATCCAACGTATCGACAGACATGCTGTCTTCATCAGGGTATACCGTTACCCATAGCTGGCTAGCTAGTTTTATAGTTATGTAATTTATTCCAATACATTTCAGAATTCCCAAAAATATGTACAGTGGGGAGAACAAGTATTTGATACACTGCCGATTTTGCAGGTTTTCCTACTTACAAAGCATGTAGAGGTCTGTAATTTTTATCATAGGTACACTTCAACTGTCAGAAACGGAATCTAAAACAAAAATCCAGAAAATCACATTGTATGATTTTTAAGTAATTAATTTGCATTTTATTGCATGACATAAGTATTTGATCACCTACCAACCAGTAAGAATTCCGGCTCTCACAGACCTGTTAGTTTTTCTTTAAGAAGCCCTCCTGTTCTCCACTCATTACCTGTATTAACTGCACCTGAAGGATCTGGAGAAGGTCTGTATGGAGGAGTGGGCCAAAATCCCTGCTGCAGTGTGTGCAAACCTGGTCAAGAACTACAGGAAACGTATGATCTCTGTAATTGCAAACAAAGGTTTCTGTACCAAATATTAAGTTATGCTTTTCTTATGTATCAAATACTTATGTCATGCAATAAAATGCAAATTAATTACTTAAAAATCATACAATGTGATTTTCTGGATTTTTGTTTTAGATTCCGTCTCTCACAGTTGAAGTGTACCTATGATAAAAATGACAGACCTCTACATGCTTTGTAAGTAGGAAAACCTGCAAAATCGGCAGTGTATCAAATACTTGTTCTCCCCACTGTATATGAAGCTAGCTACTTTTTATAGGCTCCTCACAATGAGACTAAGACAATTTGAGCATCATTCCTATTTGCCAACGCTAAAATCAATTTAATCTATATATATATTTTTAGCAAGCTATTGTCAAGCTCACAAATGGCGAAAATGCAGCCATGTTGATTAAGTTGGACACTTCACGGCCACCGGACTTTGACACGTGACTACAGTTTTTACTGAATTGTGGGTCATATTAACCCCACAAGTGATCAAAGTTCTTCACTTGCTCCCTCTAGCTAAATCGAGGATAGAGGGGGCAACGTTTGTGAATTAGACCTCCACTTAAGATGGCAATCAAACTGCATCCGGTTTTGATGGGGATTCTCCTGAGGGAAAGTGGCTAGCGCGAGAGCTGAGGGGGTAAAAATTACGTGTTTGGACTGCAGCCTATGTCAAGACCAAAATAAAAATAAAAATAAAATCTTACCAAAAGAAAAGAAAATTATTGGTGATGCAAAAAGTTTTATAGTTTATAAAGTCTAAATATAATCAACCTGATCTATTGACAAGCTGCACATTTTAACACTGGTTCTTTTTTAAATGGTTCAAGATCATTGGCAAATCCAAATTTGACCTTTGAAGTCTATGGAGGTTTTATGCTAATTTATATGGTTATATTTCAAAAAGTACAAAAGGCATCAACAATCTAAGTTGAGTCAGTCTGTACATGTCAATGTTGGTTTGGTGTTTGCATCTTTAAGGATTCAAGAGCAGTGGCTAATCCAAATACCTCACATTTAAGCCTTTGGAGCGTTTATGCACATTTTAAATGGTTATAGTTAAAAAAGTAAAAACAGTATCAAAAAGCTGTACACAAGCACACTATTCCAGACCGGTCTGCACGTTTTAAAGTTTGAATGGTATTTCTATGTTAAACGGTTGAAAACTAGTAGCGACCAGAATTTTCCCATTCAACCCAATGGCCATTGAAACATTGGAATTCATGCAAATATGGTTGTAGTGTGGAAAGTATAAGTAGTTTCCAAAAGTTGTTTTCAAGCAAAATTAAAACAGTCAGCATGCACATTTTAAAGTTGTTTTGATGTTGGTAGCTTTTACGGTTTTGGCACTACAGATGGCAGAGGAAGGCAAATAGGATTTTTTTCTCTCAGCAAGCACACCTAATAAGAGTATGTAAGAGTGCAAGAATGGCCTTGCTTTCAGCAAGCATACCTTGCTGAAACCTAATAAGAGTATGTACGTTTTTTTTTGAGTGGTCTTGCCTTCAGCAAGCACACAAAAAACTGAACTAAAAAGCATATAGCATACTGTACAGTATCTTACATAAGCTTGTAATATTATAAATTAGCTTATGATGACTTTGTCTTACTGTAAATATGTTTTCATCAGAGAGTAATGTGGTCAAGGTCAAAGCAATACAAAGCTGTACACAAGAACATTTGAGAAAATGACAGTGGGGGTTCACAAACCCACTGTTGGGAGAGTGCTAAACTCTGGCCAATAGAATGTATACACTGTAGGTTTCTTAAAGAGATAGTTATATCAATATTCACTTATGGAATTTACCATTTGAATTGCACCTTTTGTTAGTCTTACTAATTGTAAATGATTCCACACTGAAATAGGTTAATTCAAGCTCAGATGATCAAATCCTCAGGAAGAAGCATCAATGAGAAACAGTTTTTGGGGGATTGACTCAACATGTTGACAGTATTTGCAGAGACACCATTGACTGGAGACTATGTGGAGCAAATAGAACTGCCTACAGAAAAAGTGGGATTTCACTACAGTGTATATGCAATATTTCCATGAATTCAAATGAATAACTATTGAATTGGCACAGAAAATGTGCTTGCCTATGTCTGTGAACATCATAGATCATAATGGGGCTAAAAACAAGTTACTGTAAGGGATGCTAAGTTCTCCCACAGCTACACCAGCCAGTCAGGAGCAAGGTCCATGTTTGTTTGTCATGTGCTGGTGGGAGACTACACTGAGGGAAACTTCAGCTATGTGAAACCACCTCCTAAAGAAACAGAAGGATCAATCTTCTATGACAGCTGTGTGGACAACATCCAAGACCCCAATGTGTTCGTAGTTTTTGAAAAGTATCAGGTTTACCTCCAGTGCCTCATACAGAACAGTGATGGTAACTCCACTATTAAAGCTCAGACAAATCATACTCCAAAGCCTGGACGTATACCTCGGCAAAAGCCTGGCCCTGCCAGCCAAACCCAATTTTTTTATTCTGCCGTTGTTTGCCCTGGATTGTTCGTTGGCCATTACACATTTTGAATCATTGCTGTTAAGGTTGAATACAGTGGCACTATTGATGAAGTTGACTGTTTGTTTACCAATAAAGGCATGTGTTAGAGCACGTGTATGAGCCCTACTGTACTACTTCACATTTACCATTTTAGGACGTCTTCATTTGATCACTCTTTTGTTGCTGAGAATGGGTCTAATAGACTAGACGTAACATAGTATGATATGTAACCATACCAAATGTAACATAAGATAGAAGTTACATTAAGGCAAAATCGAAAGGAGGGTGGTTGGTCTGGGTGAATGGATGGATGGGTGTATAACGCAAATGTTTAGCAACCCAAAAGTTGTGTGTTTGAATCTCATCACGGACAACTTTAGAATTTTAGCAACTACATACAAATTTTTAGCTACTTTGTAACTACATAGCATGTTAGCTAACCTTTCCCCTAACCCTTTAGCCAGCTAGCTAACGTTAGTGCTAGCAACCTAGCTAACCTTAGCCACAACAAATTGGAATTCGTAACATATATGTTTGCAAATTTGTAACATATATTATATTTGGAAAATGTGTAACATATTGTATGAATTGCATTTCATAACATATTATATGTATTACAATTTGTAACATATTGTACGAATTGCAGTTCATAACATATCATGTGAATTGTCATTTGTAACATATCACACGAAATGGATAATGGACATCCACAAATTAATACATACCATACGAAACGTAACATATACTAAATGGAGTGTCTCGGATTTACGTACAGAATAATATGAAATGCTCTGAGACCACGTTGGCAAGAAATATTTGAGTTAATAAAATGCTTCTAAACTTTTTAATTTCCAATTTGAAAATTCAAACTTGATTTGCACTAACAAAAAATGTATCAAGCCCTACAAAAATGTCCATAATTATAATCCATGTAATAATTCACATTTCCTATTGCTGCAGGATTATTTTCCTGCTGTAGAAAACTGGCTCAAATTAAGATCCTACATCTGTACAGTAGGACTCACACGTTAATCCTCTTCGTTAGGTGATCCTTTGTGCCCAGCAACCCCTGATCAGGTGATATGCGTTTGACTTCATATACTATTTGTACTGTATATAAAAAGTGTTTCTCTGGTGTCCAAATGTATGACCTCCATTTCAACTGCTATGGTGGCAGAGAGGAATGGTCACTGCACTGTAGAGAAATAATACTTTCTCTTTGTTTCTTTTGAAATTCTGTCAGGGTATAGCCTTGAGATATCCAGTATGTCAGTCACAAAACATAAGGACTTTGCACAATAAACACTTTATTCATTTCTATATTAGAAAGTTGATAAAGAAAGTTGATAAAGACATATTAGAAGCGCAAATGTTGTGAGTTAAAATCCAGCCAAGGCTGCGCTCTTCTGATATAGTCTAGGAAACACATGTAACTATCAAGATATCATGAAATTCTAACAAGCAAAGCTTTGGTGTGGTGCAGAGAGATAATGTTCCTGTCAAACAGTCTCAGTTTTCTCCTACCTCCAAGGGTTCAAATCCTGACCCATGTATGTACTGTATATCTTGTCAGTATGATACAGATGTAGGATCTTAATTTGACCAGTTTCTTCACAGCAGGAAAACAATCCTGAAGCAACAGGAAATGTGGATTATTATTACCTTTTGTCGGGGTTGACAACTTTTTTTGATTGGGCAAGTCTGACATTTTAAAGTGGAAATTACAAACTTTAGAAGCCCTTTTAAACCTCAACTACAAGTTTGCATTTGCTGCTGTGATCAAATTAAGATCCTATATAGCAAGTTGCACTTAAACAATGAGGCTAGTTTTATATGCATTTTCTACATATTATTGATAAATTAATCAATAAATAATTTCAGAAGGTCAAGGTAAAAAACAAAAACTACTGTAAATTGCGGGGACTGAGTGACTCTGTAGAAGCATGGACTGGATGGAGATGGATGCCAAGAGTGTGCAAAGCTGTCGTCAAGGCAAAGGGTGGCTACTTTGAAGATCTCAAATGATAAATACATTTTGATTTGCGTAACACTTTTTTGGTTAGTACATGATTCCATATGTGTTATTTCATAGTTGATGTCTTCACTATTATTCTACAATGTAGGAATCAGTAAAAAATTAAGAAAAACCCTGAAATTAGTAGGTGTCCCCAAACTTTTGACTGGTACTGTATGATTTCTGCAAAAATTCATCTTCGCCTGGCTGATGGAGGAGCTTTGGTTGTTTTTGGTTGATGTGGAGCTGGTTGAGAGGATTTTGATTGGTGTGTAGCTGGTGGATGCGGTTTAGAGGATTTTGATTGCTGTGGAGTTGGTGGAGGCGCTTTAGAGGATTTTGATTGCTGTGGAGTTGGTGGAGGCGCTTTAGAGGATTTTGATTGCTGTGGGGTTGGTGGAGGCGCTTTAGAGGATTTTGATTGCTGTGGAGTTGGTGGAGGCGCTTTAGAGGATTTTGATTGCTGTGGAGTTGGTGGAGGCGCTTTAGAGGATTTTGATTGGTGTGGAGCTGGCGAAGGTGGTTTAGTGGATTTTGATTGCTGTGGAGTTGGTGGAGGCGCTTTAGAGGATTTTGATTGGTGTGGAGCTGGTGTAGGTGGTTTAGTGGATTTTGATTGGTGTGGAGCCGGTTGAGAGTATTTTGATTGGTGTGGAGCTGGTGTAGGTGGTTTAGAGGGTTTTGATTGGTGTGAAGCTGATGAGGATGGCTTAGTATGGCTCTTGGGTTTGGTCTGGACAAAGGGACGTGATTTTAACTTGAAGTTGCAGAGCATTGAAGGGGTCACTTGTGAGTGTACTATGATTGGCTGCAAGTGGATGTAGTGGGTTTCTCTTTGGACAACATTGGGGGCCGGGAAATATGTTTGTGGGGGAGGTGGTGGTGGAGGAGGATGACATACAGGTCTAGAGCCTTCCTCATACTGAATGGCCTGGATGTTGCGGTAGGTGTACAACATGGATGCCACCAGTTCATTAGGTACTCCCCTCTGCTGCAGGGTGTTGAGCGGGTGGGGCTCGTTGAAGTCGTGAGACCTGCCACAGTCCACGTCTGCAGCACAGGTTCCTCTGATGTAGCGCTCACAGACGTGGAGTCTTCTGCAGCTCTCCTTGTCAGGACAGTATCCGTACTCTCCACTACCTTTGTTGTATGTGAAGCAAACCTGGAGACAAACACAGACCACTCTTAGTAGGTGCACATCAAATGTATTAAAAATGGAAATTAAACTTCTTTACTCTGGATATCTACATGCTCAATTTGGAGGATATACAGTATTAGGTCATTATATTATGATGTAAATATGAACAAGACTCAAGAGAATGAAGTAAAGAAAACACTACTGTTTGCTGCCAGTTGGTTACCAACCCATCCCATGTCTAGCTAAAAAATATGTTTTGTCATGTATTTAAGATGCATTAATACATTCTCATATGAACCCATTTTACTTACGAATGTTTCTTTTTTTATTCCAAGTAAGAATAAAACATAATTTATCTTCTGAAAGTATGTTTGTGTGTGTGCTTTTAAATTGCTTCCAATAAGTTGCAAGGAGCCTGAAAATATGAGCTTACTGGGGGTAAGAGAGTGTTGTCATTCTGCAGCAGTAACATACACAGCTCCCTCTTGTCCAATTTCTCCAGGTGATGCTCTCTCAGGACTCTGATGTTGTATTCTGACGTCAGCTCATGACAGAAGCGGCATCGCTGTCTGAAAATCAAAGTTTAGTTTATTAATTGGACCATTTAAAATAACAAGCACACATAAAACTTGAAAAAGCCATACATGCACATGAGCAAAATCAGAGGATAACACACAAAGTCTGGGACTTATTTCCATTGTGGTTCTTGAGACAAGATGGCTAGACAAGATCGAACACAGTTAAACACAGTATGGCAGTGAAATAATAAAACAAAAACAGAGAAGAACATCTATCTCTTCATTGCAGTTACATCATATGGGCACAGAAGACATCAAACAAATTTTTATTTAAATGTTTAAAGCTGCCCAGAGAGGACGTTGTTTTTATGGGCAGAGGCAACTCATTCCATTCTGAGGCTCCAGTATACAAGAAAATACCTTTCCCTGCATTACTCCTGAACCTGTATAAGCGCACACAGCAACACCTGACCTGGTGCTGTGATTGTTTGCATCCCTAACACGAGGAAAGTAATCACTTAGATACCTGGGCGCAGGACCATAAATACTGTAAACCAAACCTTGTCTAATCTGGGACACCCTATCCTCAACAGGCAGCCAGTTTAGTTCCTGAAAGCAGCTCCTGCCTATGCGAGTACGTGGACTCACCTTCAATACTACCCTGATCAGTTTATTCTGGGCTATCTGGAGCATCCCCTTCATAAATGTAGATAAGCCCCGAAACCAGGAAGTACTAGCGTAGTCAAAATGGCATTGAACGAGGGCAGTGGCTAGCAATTTCATGGAGTCCTTATCAAAAGAAAGCAATAGTTTCCTAATAGGCCTACTGCCCTTTTTTTTTTAAACAGCATTTTGAGATTGATAATACTAACGGGAAAATGTTGGCGAAAGCATATAATATCAAATGAAAAAGAGAAATGGCTATTGAACAGCTGTGTTGCTTTATAACACGCCCCAGCTTTTATGGCCGTGTTTTAGCTAGAGTAAAATGCCACAATTTTGTTTGTCTTAATTACATTTCAGTAACGTTTTACAGTTTCTAAAATACATACTGAAGCCTCTAAATCTTAATATTTAGAACCACATTATATAGAAAAAAAATCAACAAACAATATTAACCGGACTACTGCCACTACTACCAACTGTTCACAACTTGCCATTTAAGTTAGCCTACATGTTGCATAATACAAGACCATTTTTTATATAGAACATTTCAAAACAAGGCAATTAATACGTGACATCCCAGCAATATGATTAAAAAACTGCATATTAGGGTGTCTGACAAGGCCTATTGACCAAAGTAATAACAAGGTTTACCCCTCATTGAATCGACACGTTCCATAAAGGTAGAATATACACAGATGTAAATTGCTGCAGCCATTACATTCCTTGTCTCTGCATAACCTCATCTTCGTCTTGGCAAATATCCGTTTGTTTCCCTCAAAGACAGCACTGGTAAACATATCCTGATTCCCGAAAACACTCTCCAGGTCATCTTCTGGCGTGCTAAAGTTGGCACGCATTTCTTCCAGCTCAAAATACCCATTATGGGCACAGAGGATCTTATAGACCAGAGCTGTTGTATCCATTTCCATCACCGTAGATCTTCTGCCTTGACGGTTCAAATCAGTGTTGCCAACAAATTTTCAGGGGAAGTTGCTAGAGGCAAGTCGATTTCTTGCTAAAAGTTGTTAAATGACGTTGTGATGTCATTGCCTGATGACGTCATTACGTAATAACTCACCTGCGTCATTGCGTAGGATACACAATAACGTTACTCAAATTGACTAGCCATCTCGGCGAAAAATATGATTTGACATTTGTTAGTTTAGATTTGTTTGTTTATTATCATATAGTTTTTATTTGTAAAAGTAGTATAAACACAACACATTTTATATGATCACATATTTTTATTTTTAAACACAACACATTGAATTATTGAACAATTACACATTATTGAATAATTACATTTTATTTATTTTCTTTTTTACTAGTAAACCTACACATTCTTTAGCATTTCCTTAACACTGAACAAGGCCATGTGTCGCAAGGCTTCAAGGTTGTCTGGGAGCCTTGCTTGCAGCTCCTTGCTTAAAGCAACAATGTAGTTGATGCACTGTCTCCGAATGACCTTTTGTCTTCTAGCGCAAGACTGAGTTGGTACACCGTGCTCTCTAAAAGGTACCCAAGGTATGGTGATGGACTGAGATGTCCATCAATGGCATCCTTCAGGAAATACATTTTTGCCATAGGGTTGACTACTCTGCTGCAAATTGATGTTAAGAGGTGTACCAGATTGTTCAAAAGCTTGACAAGATCTGTTTGCTCTCCCTCAAATGACTTCACTGCAACTTGTACGTTGTGATCTGCAGGGGTTTCTGGCCACAATTAATGGTGGCATACACTGCTTTGTACGCCTCGCGCCGTTTTAGGGAATTCGAAAACCAGTTGAATGTTTCCCTGATTAACTATTCAACACTCCTAGGGATGGTTTCTTTGGATGCTGCACTGACAGCCAATTGTATAGAATAGCACACACAGCGGATGAGTACCCAATTGGGCAATGCACATTCTTCCTTTAAAATCTTGTGCACCCCATTGTGCACCCCAGTCATCACGGACGCATGATCAGTGCCAATACCCTGAAGATTCTCTTTTTTAAGGTTACACTTCTCAAGAAACTCAACTACCGCCTTTACTATTGATCTGGCATCGCCCCCCTCCAATTCAACCAGCCCGAGAAATGTGGACACAACAGTTCTTTTTTTAGCACTGAAATACCGAAACACCACACCCAGGTATTTCGAGCCACTGACATCAGTGGACTCATCCAAAAGGAGACTGAACTTCTCATCCCCCACAAGTGGAGCAAGCCATATTAAACAACCTTATCTCAAAACCTGAATATGAATACCTTTGCTGCAAATGTGCCATACCTCCATGCCTGTACATTTTGCCTAAATTACACAAACCTAAAACACAAGGCAATTATTCAGGCAGACCAGTGGTTGCAGGAATAAGCTCAATGCTAGAGCCAGTATCAAACTTTGTAGATTATTTTATTAAATCTCATGCGTAAGCATTGCCATCATATGTGAAAGACTATAGACTTCATAAATAAGATCTCACCAATAACGGGGATTAACAGAAGACTCAACATTAGATGTCGAGTCTATATACCAGCATTCCCCACACGGGTGGGCTGGCAGGCCTAGCTCACTATTTGAGAGACCGAGATACTAACAAATGCCCACCAACAAACTTTATTCTAGAGCTGGCTGAATATGTTTTGACGTATAACTATTTCAGGTTTGATGAATAATACTAACGTAAACTCGTACATCGCCTTGGTCCGTACAATTGCCCTTATTTTAGCGCCCCAAAAACGTAATACTTCCAGATCAACTGTAATGTCAATACCATTACAGTCCACATCAGTGGGCTCATCCAAAAGGAGACTGAACTTCTCATCCCCCACATCTGATGTTACCCTTTTGAGAAAATAAGGAGCCAGTATTCCCCTAATCATTTCTGTGCACTTGGTGCGGTGCATTTGGAAGTTTGTTGCTGCCACAGAATCTGAAAAGGCAGCTTTGCAAGCCATACCTAAATGGTTGCATGCTAGCAGCGAACAATGCTCCGCAATGGCCATTGCCATAGTAGCTTCTGCACTTTTGCAGTTATCCACTTTCTTAACCAACTGTGGTAATGTCGACTGCGTTGTGGGGTTGTCGGTTTTGATTTATTTATATGCTTTGCTGTAGCACAATGTTTTTTGATGTCATACATTTTTGCAAGCATATCTGATTTGCAGTACGTCAATCATCCCCAATTACTGGCTTCAGCCACCCTTTAAATTCAGGTACAGACTCCCACTCTTTTCTGTACTTCTGGCGGTACAATTTTGATTGAGGCATGTTGATTGATGTTGTAAGTTCTGTGACCAACTATATTCACTGGGTTTGTTTCGTCGAACGCATACTACTGCTGCTGCAGTCAGCCAACAATGATTTGCAATTTGCTGAAATTGCTGCTGGCCTTCTGCTGCTGAGCGCCTGCTGCTGACGTCACTCACAATTCACTTTTGCAGCCAGGCACGTGTGTTGTGACTGAGTGTGTGACAGAGAAAACCGGTTGTGTGTCATTTAGAGGGAAAATACATTTTAGCGTTTGAGTCACTTTTCAAAAGTTGCTAAAAGTTCCAAATTTTAAAAGTAGCTACATTTGTTGCTAGGTGCTGTTTGAAAAAAAAGTTGCTAGGGTACTCTGAAAAGTTGCTAAATCTAGCAACAAAATTGCTAAATTGGCATCACTGGTTCAAATGCATGACTGTACATATTGACGCAAACATTGACAAAGCTGAAGTAGAACTTTCCTCTGTATTCAAAACAGGTCCCTGCAATAAACCACTTCTACCTATGTGAAGCTAGCCACAATAAGGTTTAGCCACATTAGTGGAATTTGCGGGTCGCCTTCAAAATAAAAGTTCCTCATTGAAAGTGATGCAAATGGTTGCAAATTGTGGAATCATGCCATATTTGGAATGTTGTTATATAAATTCAACAAAATACAATAATTAGCTACCTGGCAAAAAATAAGTTGAAACAGCACTGTGGATGTATTAAACTCCCAAATAATTTGTGGCATACTTATATTTCACTGTACAGCCTTACCTATGGATTGTGGTTCAATGAAATGGGGTATCAGGCTACTCAGTGTCACCCACAGAACACAAATATAAAGAATTTCCACAAATATTAGTGTTGTAACTGTTATTGTGGGACTTTGACTGTGGGAAATGACCTCCGCAGTCAGCCTATTGTGTGTTATGACATACAGTACCAGTCAAAAGTTTGGACACACCTACTAACTCAAGGGTTTTTCTTTATTTTTACTATTTTCTACATTGTAAAATAATAGTGAAGACATCAAAACTATGAAATAACACATATGGAAGCATGTAGTTTACCAAAAAAGTGTTAAACAAATTTATATAAATTTATATTTGAGATTCTTCAAAGTAGCCGCCCTTTGCCTTGATGACAGCTTTGCACATTCTTGGCATTCTCTCAATCGCCTTCATGAGGTAGTCACCTGGAATGTGTTTCAATTAACAGGTGTGCCTTGTTAAAAGTTAATTTGTGGAATTTCTTTCCCTCTTCATGCGTTTGAGCCAATCAGTTGTGTTGTGAAAAGGTAGGGGTGGTATACAGAAGATAGCCCTATTTGGTAAAAGACCAAGTCCATATTATGTCAAGAACAGCTCAAATGGGCAAAGAGAAACGACAGTCCATCATTACTTTAAGACATGAAGGTCAGTTAATGAGGAAAATTTCAAGAACTTTAAAAGATTCTTCAAGTGCAGTCGTGAAAACCATCAAGCGCGATGATGAATCTGGCTCTCATGAGGACCGCCACAGGAAAGGAAGGCCCAGTTACCTATGCTACAGAGGATACGTTTATTAGAGTTACCAGCCTCAGAAATTGCAGCCCAAATAAATGCTTCACAGAGTTCAAGTAACAGACACAACATAAAATGTTCAGAGGAGACTGCGTAAATCAGGCCTTCATGGTCAAATTACTGCACAGATACCACTACTAAAGGACACCAATAAGAAGAAGAGACTTGCTTGGGACAAGAAAAACGATCTATGGATATTAGACCAGTGGAAATCTGTCCTTTGGTCTGATGAGTCCAAATTTGAGATGGTTGGTTCCAACAGCCGTGTCTTTGTAAGACGAAGAGTAGGTGAACGGATGATCTCTGTATGTGTGGTTCCCACCGTGAAGCATGGAGGAGGAGGTGTGATGGTGTGGGGGTGCTTTGCTGGTGACATTGTCAGTGATGTATTTAGAATTCTTGGCACACTTAACCAGCATGGCTACCACAGCATTCTGCAGCGATACGCCATCCCATCTGTTTTGCGCTTAGTGGGACTATCATTTGTTTTTCAACAGAACAATGACCCAACACACCTCCAGGCTGTGTAAGGGCTATTTGACCAAAAAGGAAAGTGATGGAGTGCTGCATCAGATGACCTGGCTTCCACAATCACCCGACCTCAACCCAATTGAGATGGTTTGGGATGAGTTGGACTGCAGAGTGAAGGAAAAGCAGCCAACAAGTGCTCAGCATATGTGGGAACTCCTTCAAGACTGTTGGAAAAGCATTCCAGGTGAAGCTGGTTGATAGAATGCCAAGACTGTGCAAAGCTGTCATCAAGGCAAAGGGTGGCTACTTTGAAGAATCTAAAATATATTTGTTTAACACTACATGATTCCATATCTGTTATTCCATAGTTTTGATGTCTTCACTATTATTATACAATGTAGAAAATAGTAAAAATAAAGAAACCCTTCAATTAGTAGGTGTGTCCAAACTTTTGACTGGTACTGTACTTATTGTACACTGTACAGCCTATGGATTGTGGCTCAATGAAATGGGGTATCAGTCTACTCAGTGACACCCACAGAACACAATTGCGATGAGATTACACAAATATTAGTGTGATAGCTCATATTGCGGGACTCTGAAACCACTGTGAAATGAGCCACATAACGCTTACCAGACATCCTACTATGTGCATTGGTGATTTACTACAGTCAAAGTCCCACAATAAGAGCTATGGCACTAATATTTGTGTAAACTCTTCACAGTTTAGTTCTGTGGGTGGCACTGAGTAGACCGATAACCAATTTCATTGATCCACAATCCATAGGCTGTACAGTGAAATAGAAGTATACCCCCAAATGCAACTCTGAAGTCTAATACATCCACAGTGCGATTTCAACAGATTGAATTTAGCATTCTCTAATGAAAATATGCTTTGACTGCACTATTTGTATCCATTTGCATCACTTTCAATCAGGGACTTTCCTTCTTGAAAGCGAACTGCAAAATGTCACTATTGTGGCTAATCCTTATTGTGGCTAGCTTCACATAGGTACCACATCTGACGATACAAACTTTAAACTAGACCTACATGTAAACACTCCCTGAGCTCTGAAGGCAACAGATAGTGAACAAATTATAATTATTTTCTTTCCGTAGCAAACGGTACCTGGTGGCTGGTATGAGAAGAAACACCCTTCGTCGTCGTCCGTGCAAGAAACACAAAATCACCAATCGAGAGTTCCATCTCGCTAATTTATCCACAAATCTCACCTCATCTCTTCTCTTCTCATACCGGCCACTAACACTAACAGGTACCACTGGCACCCAAGAAAACGGTTTGAAAGTAATGTTTATTTTATTATTATTATTACACAAGGTTGGGTAGGTTACTTTCTAAATGCAATCCGTTACAGTTACTAGTTACCTGTCCAAAATTGTAATTAGTAACGTAACTTTTGAATTTCCCAAACTCAGTAATGTATGATTACATTGTTACTTTTAGATTACTTTCCACTTAAGAGGCACAAATGTATGTTATCAATTGAACCACATCTATTGCAGGATAAATCAATGTTAAAGTTGACACAGTTGGCCATATATGGATGTTACATTTTACTTTATGGGTTAGTTATGTAGGCTTCTTCTAACCCATCGCTTTCTAATACATATAATATGATTAAATTATATCTTTACATTAAAAACCAAAGTCTATAGGTAATTCCAGTCATTCCAATAAATGTTATACCCCTTGGTCTTCAAGAATGGGACTTGGAAATATGGAAGTATAGATTAGCCAAATTGTTTTACCTGAGCATAACCCTAAAACGAAGGACTTATTAGCCAGCCCTACTCTGTTGTTAATGATTTTGTTGCCATGGAGGAATGATTCGACTCCATGATTTGAGTTAGGGGGAAAAAATGCTGCGCTCATGGAATGGCATGCTTTGAGCACTACTGAAAAGTGCTATTTACATGTGAAAAATGAATACCATATGCTGCATTTGCTAGAGGCCTATTGTTTAGCTTTTTGTTGGTGACCCTTTGATATCTTGATAATATGCAGCTGTTTAAAGGGGAATTCCACAGATGAAACAATAACAAAATGGTTGCCCTGCCTCTGTTTTGGTAAAAAGCTGAGGAATGGGCCTATTTGTTATTTGGAGCGATTTAAAACAATCCACAATTTATTTTTAAGGCTAGGGGCAGCTAATGATCCTCTGTGGCCAAATCATGCTTTAGTATCCTATTTTGAATGATTTTTAAATTCTGTATAGACAGGAGTATGCTATATAATTTTGACAATTTTATTCAATTTACTTAGGGAAAGCTGCTTCCCATAGCCTTATGCCTTAAGTGCAGGAGCTGTCTTTTTCCAAGTCTGTCCATTAGACCAGTGGTTCCCAAACATTTTTTTATACTTTTGTCTTTATAAAATGATTCACTCATTCAATGAATCAGAGATCAAATGGATAAGGTTGGCTACTTCAAAAGCAAGGTATCTAACTAAACATATTTATATATAAGGCTAAAATATTCATGTTTTGCGGGAGATCTACACACTGCAAATTATTTGCCAATCAGGCTATTCTTAGAATATTTTTTACGTTGTTGCAATTACATGGCTACTGTTTAATAGAGGGAAATTCATTTTAATTTGAGAATCCCAGCTTTCCAATAGTGCAGATTTGTTTAGGCTCTACAGTGCTGGTGGAAAGGAACAACAAAACGTATGCATAGTTAGCTATAGTTAACTCGCGAGATAACTGCTACAAGTTATGTTTTGAATTGTTGATCTAGTTAGTCTGTCTTATTATTTTATACACCTGCTGCTGAAATGTTGCGCTCTCTCTACTTGAGCAATGGCCCACTCGCACTGGCACACACACAGCACCACAGACATGCACTGAACGTCACTCTGATAATGACTGATATGTATACTAAACACAAATAGAAACACAACATGTAAAGTGTTGGTCCCATGTTTCATGAGCTGAAATAAACAGCATGATCATTACACAGGTGCACCTTGTGCTGGGGACAATAAAAGGCTATTCTAAAATGTGCAGTTTTGTCACACAACACAATGTAACAGATGTCTCAAGTTTTGAGGGTGCGGGAATGCAGGAATGTCCAACAGAGCTGTTGCCAGAGAATGTAATGCTAATTTCTCGACCAAAGTCATTTTAGAGAATTTGGCATTACGTCCAACCGGCCTCACAACCACAGACCACAAGTAACCAAACCATCCCAGGACCTCCACATCCGGCTTCTTCACCTGCGGGATTGTCTGAGACCTGGACAGATGATGAAACTGAGGTGTATTTCTGTCTGTAATAAAACCCTTTTGTGGGGAAAAACTCATTCTGATTGGCTGGGCCTGGCTCACAAGTGGGTGGGTTCCGGACAGCTCCGGCCCAAGACATGTACTGATAATACTGTATGTAGTAAAACCTTCAGGTTTCAAACAATAAAGTAGCAATATGTTTTCAAAATGCATACTTCCTCCAGCTCACTGCAAAGTGATGAAGCCTGCCTTCTGTGCAAATGGGAAGCATGCTTCAATTACCAGTTGAGAAATTCAAATATTTGCTATTTTTATCATGGCCAATTACATCCAATTGGTAGTTACAGTCTTCTCCCATTTCTGCAGCACCCCTACAGACTCGGAGAGGTGAAGGTCGAAAGCCATGCGTCCTCCGAAACACGACCCTGCCAAGCCGCACTGCTTCTTGACCCACTGCTTGCTTAACCCAGAAGCCAGCCGCACCAATACGTCTGAGGAAGCACAGTCCAGCTAGCAACTGAAGTCAGCTTGCAGGCGCCCGGTCCCGCCACAAAGAGTCGCTAGAGCACGATGGGACAAGGTAATCCCGGCCGGCCAAACCCTCCCCTAACCCAGACGACGCTGGGCCAATTGTGCGCTGTCTCATGGGTCTCCCGGTCACGGCCGGCTGTGACACAGTCTGGGATCAAACCCGGGTCTGTAGTGACGCCTCAAGCACTGCGATGCAGTGCATTAAACCGCTGCGCCACTCGGGAGGCCAAAAAAACTATTAACACAGGATTGCATTTAGAATTGTTGCTCATTGATTGGGCTTATAAAAGAGCTGCCTGACACATTTTCTGCTAAAAGGCCCTGTATCTGTATGCTGTGCATGTGATAAATAAGATACATAAGGAATATAATACACACATACCAATTTAATTCCACAAAATTATGCAAATTAAGACATAGACCAATAAGCATGACTGGTCAAATGTATTTCCATCAAATGGTATTTCCATCAATGAATAGGCTAAAAAGCATTATTTCGCAATGGGATTTTTTCCTTCTCCCGGACAATTGTCAGGTGGCAATTTGACTTAATCTGCAAAAATAAAAATATATATATATTAAAAAACAGCTATTACAGGCTAACTGGAAACCCTGTCTAGCAGTGGTGCAGTGGTGCTTGGAGAAGTGGGTATACTCTAATTTTGCCCCCCAAAAATCCAAAAAGGCTTGCCGGTGAAGGAAAAGGCACCCTGTGTGAAAAATGCTGTTTTCCTAAAGTTTTTTCTCTTCTGTTTTACTATATTTTTTTCTGGTTTTCACTCAAAATCACACTTTTTAATAGAAAAACAACTAAGTCCACAACAATGCTTAAAACACATCAGGAGACCATTTTTCTGGTCTGGGAAAAATATAAATATTTGGAGGGTGTAGTTGCCTTTTAATTGAATTGCTCACCTATCAAGTGACCATTTGTCTAGCCGTGTGTTTGTACTGTACAATGTAGGCCTACATGGCAGAGTTTGCAAAACAAATGCCCTCCCGATTGATACAAATCATCATGATTTCATTCTGCCAGGTAACCCTTTACCAAGGTTTTTTTGGTGAAGCCTATACAATTGTTCATTCAAACAGCGCTTGATGACTGAACTGTGCATTACAAAGATTCAACCAAGACTTCGGACCAAACTTTTTCAATACCTGGTTCCATTGTTTCCTTAGTTCCTGGTAGATAAAAGTTGAAACCTCTTTCCTACAATACCAGCTACTGATGTCGTTCAATTCTGTGAGCTGCTCCAATGCGAAAACCAATTGAGCGTGGTTGCTGCCTGATATTCTGCAGAAATGAGCTATGTGTGTGCTGCGCATGTGAATATATTTCACATGCTTTGCGATTATGTAGGCTACTTTGTGCATGATGTCGCTATTGTACTACATAATTGATATGGCGTATAACTTGGATATGCATCAGTGGGGATTAAGAATTAATACGTAATGCCCACTGAACAAAAGTGGGTATACCTACGTATAGCTCCCACTACTATCTAGTATACACTAGCTAGCTAGCTAGCACACACTACTAGCTAGTAAACCTAGTACACACTAGCTAGCTAGTAAACCTAGTACACACTAGCTAGCTAGTAAACCTAGTACACACTAGCTATCTAATACACACTAGCGCGCTAATACATGCGCCATCCTCTCTGGCAGCATTCAACCAGTCTGATCCCGTATACCTCACAGCATCTGTGTCCTGAGAAGGTATCTGCTGGAGCCAGACCCTATTGAAAGATACTGGAGTAATTCATAATGAGAGAATTATCATTTTACCAATTAAAAATCTTTCACTGTCATGTAAAAGTTATAATATGTCTGACATGCATCTGATTACAATTAGCTTACTTACAGCAGTTGATTTGGATTGGGAAATTCATATCAACACAAAATGTGTCACCACACACACTATCTGGCTCGCTCGCACACACACCTACAGTGGGGAGAACAAGTATTTGATACACTGCCGATTTTGCAGGTTTTCCTACTTACAAAGCATGTAGAGGTCTGTCATTTTTATCATAGGTACACTTCAACTGTGAGAGACGGAATCTAAAACAAAAATCCAGAAAATCACATTGTATGATTTTTAAATAATGAATTTGCATTTTATTGCATGACATAAGTATTTGATCACCTACCAACCAGTAAGAATTCCGGCTCTCACAGACCTGTTAGTTTTTCTTTAAGAAGCCCTCCTGTTCTCCACTCATTACCTGTATTAACTGCACCTGTTTGAACTCGTTACCTGTATAAAAGACACCTGTCCACACACTCAATCAAACAGATTCCAACCTCTCCACAATGGCCAAGACCAGAGAGCTGTGTAAGGACATCAGGGATAAAATTGTAGACCTGCACAAGGCTGGGATGGGCTACAGGACAATAGGCAAGCAGCTTGGTGAGAAGGAAACAACTGTTGGCGCAATTATTAGAAAATGGAAGAAGTTCAAGATGACGGTCAATCACCCTCGGTCTGGGGCTCCATGCAAGATTTCACCTCGTGGGGCATCAATGATCATGAGGAAGGTGAGGGATCAGCCCAGAACTACACGGCAGGACCTGGTCAATGACCTGAAGAGAGCTGGGACCACAGTCTCAAAGAAAACCATTAGTAACACACTACGCTGTCATGGATTAAAATCCTGCAGCGCACGCAAGGTCCCCCTGCTTAAGCCAGTGCATGTCCAGGCCCGTCTGAAGTTTGCCAATGACCATCTGGATGATCCAGAGGAGGAATGGGAGAAGGTCATGTGGTCTGATGAGACAAAAATAGAGCTTTTTGGTCTAACTCCACTCGCCGTGTTTGGAGGAAGAAGAAGTATGAGTACAACCCCAAGAACACCATCCCAACCGTGAAGCATGGAGGTGGAAACATCATTCTTTGGGGATGCTTTTCTGCAAAGGGGACAGGACGACTGCACCGTATTGAGGGGAGGATGGATGGGGCCATGTATCGCGAGATCTTGGCCAACAACCTCCTTCCCTCAGTAAGAGCATTGAAGATGGGTTGCGGCTGGGTCTTCCAGCATGACAACGACACGAAGCACACAGCCATGGCAACTAAGGAGTGGCTCCGTAAGAAGCATCTCAAGGTCCTGGAGTGGCCTAGCCAGTCTCCAGACCTGAACCCAATAGAAAATCTTTGGAGGGAGCTGAAAGTCCGTATTGCCCAGCGACAGCCCCGAAACCTGAAGGATCTGGAGAAGATCTGTAGGGAGGAGTGGGCCAAAATCCCTGCTGCAGTGTGTGCAAACCTAGTCAAGAACTACAGGAAACGTATGATCTCTGTAATTGCAAACAAAGGTTTCTGTACCAAATATTAAGTTCTGCTTTTCTGATGTATCAAATACTTATGTCATGCAATAAAATGCAAATTAATTACTTAAAAATCATACAATGTGATTTTCTGGATTTTTGTTTTAGATTCCGTCTCTCATAGTTGAAGTGTACCTATGATAAAAATTACAGACCTCTACATGCTTTGTAAGTAGGAAAACCTGCAAAATCGGCAGTGTATCAAATACTTGTTCTCCCCACTGTATATGGGAGCAACTGAATCTGCAACACCAGGGAAATTAATTCTGACTATTACTATCACATTCTGCCTTCACAGGTATCCATGCTGTTCACATTTAGCCTTCACAGGTATAAATGTTGTTGTTGCCAACAAAAGCCCCCCTAATTTCTCTCTTTATCTCAGTCACTAATTCATATTTACATGGTGAGGGTCAATGGTGAGCTCTTGTTTCTCAGTCAAATTTAAACCATAATGTCCCAGCACCAGGCTGTATGGTTTTACAGTTCTTAGCTCTGAGCTCTGGCTTGATAGTAAGGGGCAAACATTGCATCCCACATCTGCTTCAGCATCTGCAGCATCTGTGAGATCCAGGGGAAAGATGAGGGATGAGCTGTGGAGAAACCATATCCAAGAATCATCATAACATTTCTGCTCTTTGTGCTGATATCTAGTCTCTTATGTGTTTAAATACAGTAGGTAGGTTGGGTGCAATCAAAAGTTAGACAAAAGCTGTATGCTAAGTGCTAGACTAGTATTAACTAAAGCAACCACATTATTTGGATGTTGACAGTTTCTTTCAATGATTGAATAATAGGCGTACAACGTTATTTATTTTGTACCTGGATCCATTCGGACAAAAAGCATGTAGAGAAGGACCGCAGCCAGAAAGACTCTCCGAAGACGGAATAACCCACCACTGGCTACTGATAGTCCTCTGTTCAAAAGCCTAAGCAAGGCCTCAAGTTTCTGAATCCCAGCACCTACAAAGCACAAACACAGCCAGTCACACTGTCTGGCAGCATTAAATTCAATACAAATGGTTAATGCAATTGTAAGTGAGATGCACCTTGAGGTGTGTTAAGTCCAGCAACCACCACCACAGGACTGGGGTTGGGATTAGGGCTTGGAGGTTGTTCTTGGCTGAGGTTCTCTTTATTCTCCACGATATCCAGTGCTGTTTGTTTCTGGTCCTCTGTGAATGCAATACCTCCCACCTCACCAAAAACCAACTCCCGTGCCTCTGTCATATGACCTAAAGGCACTAGAATATGCAGTAAATAAAGCTCTGCTACAGTCCCAAATCCTACCAATCTCCCATTGGATGGGCAGCACAGCCAAACATTGCCTGCCTCCTGCATCATAGCTTGCTCACCCACTTTGGTGTAGAGGAGTATGCTACAAAAAAAGAAGAGGGACATGGAGAAAAACATGACTGCAGGGTGAATTGGGGTTACATATTTACATGCCAATTGAAAACATAAATCAATGTGCAGTGTCTGCAGTGTATAAAACTGTTATAATGGAAGAAATTAGCCTGAAAATTAACCATGTTACATTTTCCTCACCACATCTGCATTATTTTTGCAGATATTTTCTCAGGGCACTCATAATGCTGCAGAATCCATGCCAGTACACCAGGCCACTGATTGAGTTCAGCCAATGCTTGAATCCCCACAATGCAGAGTGCAGCCTTCAACTCCCCATACCTGAAAGTCAGATGGACAACGGTTTAGTCCAATAATGCAATGCAACAAGGACCATGTCATGAAAGCAGAGCAAATTCTAAATACTAATACCCACCTACTGTCCTCTTGCTCCGCGTTTAAAAGGCTCACCAGACCTCTCTCACATGTGTCAAAAGCAGCTTGGAAATCCTTCTGAACCATTAACTGCTCGGCAGCTGAGTCCAACAGTCCATGTGTCAGTGCAAAATTTGAACTCAACGGGGGGCTTTGACGGACAGATCCGAAGCTGAGAGTGTGAGCCATTGAGGTGGACGAGTTGCTCATCATTGCACTGTAGGTAGCTAACGTTATGTCTATTTTAGTTGTTTGTGCCAATAAATTGTAAGACGAATCACCAACAGTCAACCAAACATTAGTAATGTTTTTAGCAATATGTTAAACGTGCCGTAAATTATGTGCTGGTGGTACCTGCCTTGTACAAATTTGTTTACATTCTGAGGCAATATACATGCTATTATTTGGCTTCCGCACTCACCACCAATCATATTCGGAGATTACTCATGAACACAAGGCAGCCAATCACTTGCGTTCTTATTTATACGTAACCCTCCAGGTGCGCTCGATTTAGCTTTAGCTCGCCCGGCGTGCCGGATGGGGTTCCAGTTGATCGTTTGGGACCTCTTTTGACATCCCCCCAAAATATGCTTGCAATTCAAAGAAAAATTAATGTGGCCAAGCAGATTTCTCTATGCGACATTAAAGTATTAATTAATTAATAAATATAACCACAGAATATGATAATTGATTTGTGGGATATCTGGAACAACAGAGCATTTGCAAATACATTTGCATCACTGTTTTTGTAAGACAAGGACAGAAAGTGATGAAGTTGTAGAACTCAAAATAACTCTATGCCATGAGCTGACTATACTGTGCAAAGTAAGGTTTGGGTGTTAAGGGACTTTCATTAACTCCATTTTCTGTTGAGAGACCGATTTAGATGGTTCTAAATATTAGACGTGATGTTTGATGTTGGACCTGCAGCAATTTGAAATACTTCTTTTTCATAGCAGTAGGGATCTCTCCAAAACATCCTCACAATTTTCAGCTGAATAAACATGAAAATAAGACAAATAAATGCCATACTTTCCCTTTCTGTATTATTCAAGCCGCATAATGTGATGGTGTAGAGTGGTGAAATGTCAGATAAGTTATTGTGAATATGATCCTTAGTTTCCCGGAAATGCTGACACCCATTGTCAAGACATGCAATTACAACTAAACATGTCAAATGAAAATAAAGCAGCTATAACGCTGTTAACTGCTGTTAACAAGCGACGGATTAACTGAAATGGACAGCCACAGTCTCACAAGCGTTAAGAAAAGAGAGGCCAGATAAATTTTTTCACAGTTTTCTTTTGGATCCCTCACATGTGATCTCACGCTGAAGTTTCCTTGCTAATGACAAAAATACTTCACAGTTCACACACATGGACAAACTACATTACCTTGGTTTTATTCATCAGGCGTGTGTGCAGAGAGACAGAATTGACATGCCAATTATTTGATGTTGCATTCAACCCCATTTTAGTGTTGACATTTGTGTCATATTGGATGTTATTTGGTTATGATTTGGTTATGAATGAATTCTACTGATATTTTGTGGATAATAGTGAGAACATCAATAAGGCCATCTGCTCCTATAGCACGTATACTTTCTCTGTTGTGAAGTTGTTGTTGAAAGTGACCCTCCTGTTATCTGTACAGCTGCCTCTACAAGGGGTGTTTGGGTTCTCTCCCCATGGTATTCTGTGTTTAAAGCAAGACTACTTGCTTTGTTTCCTGCTTGTGCAGGATTGGTGAGTTTCAATGGTTACTGATTGTGCTGATTTGCAAGAGCCAATGAGGGGGTAAAAAACAAGTTCAGGGGAGATGGCCTTGTGCAAGTGTGAGGGTTATACTCGTCTACCCGTTCAGCTCATACAGCTCCACTCGGCTTGTCTCGTCTTCTATGCTAGTCCTCTACATACAGCAATCTTCATTGGATAAATACAAGCAGTTTCAGTATAAGAAGAGAGATATATGAATGTTATAGTTTATCCATAAAGGGATTGACCATACTTTTGTGTTCATAAAGAGAGAATACTTTATTGTTCACTTAAATGGACTACTTCTGTGTTTTCTTTAAACTGGAATGTGAAAGGATTTTTGCTGTTTAAAAGTAATTTTTGGTATTTGATTTATTCACTGGAACTTGTTGGTGTAAGGCTGGATATCTAAACAAGGTGTGTGTTCACACCTTCAAGGCTGCAGAGGCATGGGCATAGATGGAATTCAGTCGAAGGAAGAGGGGGATGAGGTGAAGGAGAAGAAAGAAGATGAAGTGATCCACCTGAGGAGGACAATAGGTCTGCTTCCGGCTATCTCCTTCATCATCGGTACCGTGGTGGGCAGCGGCATCTTCATTGCACCAAAAGGGGTTCTGATGAACAGTGGTAGTGTGGGCCTGTCACTGGTGGTTTGGGCCCTGTGTGGGGTTCTCTCGACCTTCGGTAAGCACCAACTGTCATTTTAAAAGAGGTAGTGTACCTATGAGAGCAAGAGGAGCATAATTGTGATGTTTGAGAGTGGTAGTTGCTAACACAATATCTGTTTTGAATTTTTTTTATTAGATATTCACATCAGGCGGATTCAGTATTGTTAAGGTCCAATGCAGCCATTTTTATCTTAATATTAAAACATTTCTGGGTAACAATTAAGCACCTTACTGTGATTTCTTTCAATTAAAATGGTTAAAAAGATACAAAAATAGCTTCTTAGCAAAAAGCAATTTATCTCGCAAGAATTTTGCTAGGACTGTATGGGAAAGGTCTGAATGAGGAGCCTAATTGGAGGAGCCTAATGGGAGGGATATGTAATCTGAAAACTAGCTGTTATTGGCAGAGAGGTATATTATTGTTATTGGTCTATTAACTTACATTGCCTGGTGATGTAGCAAGGCAGGGCAAAACAAGCTGAAATATCAGGCAGTCTTTTCAAACAGCTCTTACATTAAAAGTGTATTATCATAATTTTCACAGTATTATTCCAACCTCATAGTGTGGAAATATATATAAAACACAGGTAAATCATGCATTTGACAACACTGTCCCTTTAATTCACAGACAGCATACAACATTCACTCCCTTAATGGAAATTTAGGCTACCTCAGAGGTGTAATCTAGTACTCGCTGTATTTTCTTTGGCAGTAAACTGTGCTGGATGTATTCACTTAGCTGAATGATCTGGCCAAGGTCCACAATCCTCTGGTATTTGCACATGCGATCAACCTTTGCACCTACAGTTGAAGTTGAAAGTTTACATACACCTTAGCCAAATACATTTAAACTCAATTTTTCACAATTCCTGACATTGAATCCTCGTAAAAAAATTGCTGTCTTAGATCAGTTAGGATCACCACTTTATTTTAAGAATGTGAAATGTCAGAATAATAGTAGAGAGGATTTATTTCAACTTTTATTTCTTTCATCACATTCCCAGTGGGTCAGAAGTTTACATACACTCAATTAGTATTTGGTAGAATTGCCTTTAAATTGTTTAACTTGGGTCAAACGTTTCGGGTAGCCTTTCACAAGATTCTCACAATAAGTTGGGTGAATTTTGGCCCATTCCTCCTGACAGAGCTGGTGTAACTGAATCAGGTTTGTAGGCCTCCTTGCTCGCACACGCTTTTTCAGTTCTGCTCACAAATTTTCTATAGGATTGAGGTCAGGGCTTTGTGATGGCCACTCCAGTACCTTGACTTTGTTGTCCTTATTAAGCCATTTTGCCACAACTTTGGAAGTATGATTGGTGTCATTGTCCATTTGGAAGACCCATTTGCGACCAAGCTTTAACTTCCTGACTGATGTCTTGAGATGTTGCTTCAATATATCAACAAAATGATGCAATCTATTTTGTGAAATGCACCAGTCCCTCCTGCAGCAAACCACCCCCACAACATGATGCTGCCACCACTGTGCTTCACAGTTGGGATGGTGTTCTTCGGCTTGCAAGCCTCCCCCTTTTTCCTCCAAACATAACGATGGTCATTATGGCTAAACAGTTCTATTTTTGTTTCATCAGACCAGAGGACATTTCTCCAAAAAGTACGATCTTTGTCCCCATGTGCAGTTGCAAACCGTAGTCTGGCATTTTTATGGCAGTTTTGCAGCAGTGGCTTCTTCCTTTCTGAGCGGCCTTTCAGGTTATGTTGATATAGGACTCGTTTTACTGTGGATATAGATACTTTTGTACCTGTTTCCTCCAGCATCTTCACAAGGTCCTTTGCTGTTGTTCTGGGATTGATTTGCACTTTTCGCACCAAAGTATGCTCACCTCTAGGAGACAGAACGCGTTTCCTTCCTGAGCGGTATGACGGCTGCGTGATCCCATGGTGTTTATACTCGCGTACTATTGTTTGTACAGATGAACGTGGTACCTTCAGATGTTTGGAAATAGCTCCCAAGGATGAACCAGACTTGTGGAGGTCTACAATAATTTTTCTGACGTCTTGGCTGATTTCTTTTGATTTTCCAATGATGTCAAGCAAAGAGGCACTGAGTTTGAAGGTAGGCCTTGAAATATATCCACAGGTTCACCTCCAATTGACTCAAATGATGTCAATTAGCCTATCAGAAGCTTCTAAAGCCATGACATCATTTTCTGGAATTTTCCAAGCTGTTTAAAGGCACAGTCAACTTAGTGTATGTAAACTTCTGACCCACTGGAATTGTGATACAGTGAATTATAAGTGAAATAATCTGTCTGTAAACAATTGTTGGAAGAATTACTTGTGTCATACACAAAGTAGATGTCCTAACCGACTTGCCAAAACTATAGTTTGTTAACAAGAAATTTGTGGAGTGGTTGAAAAATGAGTTTTAATGACTCCAACCTAAGTGTATGTAAACTTCCGACTTCAACTGTATAAAGTAACTCTGACTTATCTTATTTAATTAAGATAATAACAGTTGTCACGCCCTGACCATAGTAAGCAGTTTTTTCTCTGTGTTGGTTGGGGCGTGATAGTGACTTGGGTGGTCATCTAGGTGTTTTTTGTATTTCTATGGTGGCCTGATATGGTTCCCAATCAGAGGCAGCTATTTATCGTTGTCTCTGATTGGGGATCATATTTAGGTAGCCATTTCCCCATTGGTTTTCGTGGGAGCTTATCTACATTGAGTTGCCTGAGTGCACACCAGTAGCGTCACGTTTCGTTTATGCGTTATTGTTTTGGTGAATTTCAGTTTATAAAAAATATGTGGAACTCTATTCACGCTGCGCCTTGGTCTACTCATTTCAACGAGCGTGACCGAAGATCCCACCAACAAAGGACCAAGCAGCGTGCCCAGGAGGAGGAAGTATCCTGGACTTGGGAAGAGTTCCTAGATGGGAAGGGATCCTGGACTTGGGAGGAAATCCTGGCAGGACAGGATCGACTTCCTTGGCGGGAGTCGCCTAGGAGCATGAGAGGACAGCAACGACTTCGGGGAGGAAGGCCACAGAAACCCCAATAATTTCTTTTGGGGGGGCACATGAAGCAGTCGGCGGAGCCGAGGAGTGAACCAGAGCCAGTCAGGGAGTCGAGTGAGGAGCTCGACGCAAGATTCTCGAGAGAGGTGCTGACGTTGAGAGCGCTGCAGAGTGGGGGCGTGCTGAGGTGCGTGTCATCAGCCCTGGTGCCACCTGTACCGGTCCCACGCATCAGGTCTCCAGTGCGCCTTCACAGCCCAGTGCGTTCTGTGCTAGCGTCCCGCACTTGCCGGGCT